>NC_036648.1:8255621-8295464 GCF_002806865.2 Cucurbita pepo subsp. pepo | reverse complement strand
CCCCCCCCCTTCAGGGCTCAACGTCCTTGCTGACACACTGCCTCATGTCCACCCCCCTTCAAGGCTCAGCCTCCTCGCTGGTACATCACTCAATGTCTGTCTCTATACCATTTGTAACAACTCAAACCCACCGCCAGTAGGTATTGTCCTCTTTTGCCTTTTCCTTTCGAGCTTCCCCTCAAGGTTTTTAAAACGTATCTGCTAGGGAGAGGTTTCCATACCCTTATAAAGGATGTTTCGTTCTCCTCCCCAACCGATGTGGGATCTCATAATCCACCCCCCTTCGGGGCCCAACGTCCTTGTTGGTACACCGCCTTGTGTCCATCCCCCTTCGAGGCTCGGCCTCCTCACTGGCACATCATCCGGTGTCTATCTCTAACATCATTTGTGACAACCCAAGCCCACTACTAGGAGATATTATCCTCTTTGGGCTTTCCCTTTCGGGCTTCCCCTCAAGGTTTTTCAAACGCGTCTGCTAGGGAGAGGTTTCCACATCCTTATAAAGAATGTTTCGTTCTTCTCCCCAACCGACGTGGGATCTCACATAAGTACTAAAATAACTATGGAAATTGGGGCGGGTAATGCAATTTTGATCCATATGGCATTCGTTGATTGAATAAGAAAACTAGAGGATTGGATAAATCAAATAGACTGTTAGAGGGTTTTCTTTTGATCATATCAGAGCGGAATATGAGAGGAGAATAACACATACACTTGGTCGAAGCTCGGGGTTTTTACGTAGCATGCTTTTGACGAGACCTCGACTGCAAACCGAAAAGGAAAGCGATTAGATCGACAATTACGCAGACGAACAAGAAGTCAAGGAGTAGATGGACTTACAATGCACCAGAGTATTTTGTTGGAAGAGGAGCCACTATGGACTTGTTAATCTTAATGATAAGAGCTTGCATGTCCTGCCCAAAACACAACCAAATTAGAAAAAGTAGCAAACCTGACCATTCAACACAATAGAGCCATGACAAGAAGGCCATACAAAACTCGCCTATTTTCGGTATTGTACTCGAAAACGACATTTGTGCAACGTGGAAAAAAAGAGGGCTAAAACGTAAATTAAAGAGGATGAACGTTTAAAGGGTAATGGTCGGATTTGGGAATCGTAACCATTGATATATGTTTGCATATTATACGTGGGGCAGTTTTTCTCGAAGTGTTCACTCGAAGTTTTTAGCTTGAATTTCTACATGTACTAAAGTTTGTACATAGTTGCCTAACTTTCCTAGTAATCGCCCGAACTGGTTGGAGAGGAGAACGAAAAATTCTTTATAAGGGTGTAGAAACTTCTTCCTAGTAGACGCGTTTTAAAAATCTTGAGGGAAAGCCCAAACAAGACAATATGGGCTAGTGGTGTGCTTGGACTGTTACAAATGGTATCAGAGCCAGACATCGGGCAGTGTGCTAGCGAGAACGCTGGTCCCCGAAGGGGGGTGGATTGTGAGATCCCACATCGATTGGTATATTCCCTCTAACGTTATGAGATCTCACATTGGTTGGAAAGGGGAACGAAAAATTCTTTATAAATGT
Organism: Cucurbita pepo subsp. pepo; assembly: GCF_002806865.2. Lineage (NCBI taxonomy): Eukaryota > Viridiplantae > Streptophyta > Magnoliopsida > Cucurbitales > Cucurbitaceae > Cucurbita > Cucurbita pepo. The sequence goes on along the minus strand of NC_036648.1, from coordinate 8,293,922 downwards.
GTGGAAACCTATTCCTAGTAGACGCGTTTTAAAAATCTTGAGGGGAAGCCTGAAAGAAAAAACCCAAAGAGGACAATATCTGCTAGCGGTAGGCTTGGGCTGTTACAGATGGTATCAAAGCCAGATATCGGACGGTGTGCTAGAGAGAACGCTGGTCCCCGAAGGGGGGTGGATTATGATATTCCACGTCGATTGGAAATAGGAATGAGTGTCAGTGAGGACACTGGGCCTCGAAAGGGGGTGGATTGTGTGGAAACCTCTCCCTAGCAAACTCGTTTTAAAAACCTAGAGGAAAAGCCCAAAGAGACAATATCTGCTAGTGGTGGACCTTGGCTTACAAACGTCCTCGGCATGGAGTGGACTAGGTCGGACCCTAGTTATAAAATAAACTCACACTAATTATAGAGGGAATGGAGTTATCTAATGGACATAAGCTACCATAGAAGAAATTCCCGAACAAGAACAAATGACGTTCGAAACTTACAAACGCTTTGAATGCAGGCTTTAGAGCAGTCATCTCATATATACAGCATCCTGACAAACAGATGTGAAACGGAGTCACTTTCTTTAGTCAATAAAGGCCAAATAAGGTTCGTGGTCAGGTCGAGCGGTTCCTACCTAAAGACCAAATATCCGACTTCGAACCGTAAGGTATATCAGCAAGAAGTTCTGGACACATATAGCTCGGAGTTCCTACGACCTGCATTATCATGCCAAGTGTTTAAAAGAACAATAGCAAGGTATCACAAGCGAAAACAACTACTAAGAAACTGATGCGTCGTCAAATTACACACCGAGGACGTAAGATCGTCTGACGTCAACATTTTGGCTAGTCCGAAGTCACCTGGTTCATCAAACATGAATTACTATCAAATTTCTGTTCGTACTTGCAATTTTGATTCTATATATATACACGGTGGGGATGGAGGAAGAGTTCACTTACCGAGGCGTATATCTCGATTTTTAGTCAAAAATATGTTCGAACACTGAACAAATCACATGATATCGATGGTTAGTAAAGAGCTCAACATATTCGCATTGACATGATATCGATTTTTAGTCAAAAATATGTTCGAACGCCAAACATTAGGGACTAAAGTATATATTTAGCCAAAAACGTATACACATCGAACCTTAACATCTCGGTGAAGGATATGATTCGTGTGCAAGTAATCGAGTGCCATCAGAAGTTGAACTAACCACTTGCAGAGTTTCTACGAAACGAAATGAACGATGAACAAGATATAAAAAGAATTAACGAAACGAAAAGAGATTTTCAATGTTATTAAGAACCTCTTCGGGGAAATGAACGCTGTTCGCTTTTTTTATCGTTTCGGCCCTGTGGAAATCGAATCAATGTAGGCTAAATGGAGAAGTAATACAAAAAAAATGATGAACATGATGAACATTGGGCTAGAAAAGTACTTACATGTCCCCTCCTTCACAATAACCTATAATAATGCACACATAGCAACCCTGTCAACAAAGAAATAACAAAAGAGATTAGATTAGATGTAACGGCTCAAGTCCACCGCTAGCAGATATTGTCCTCTTCGAGCTTCCCCTCAAGGTTTAAACGCGTTTGCTAGGGAGAGGTTTCCACATCCTTATAAAGAATGTTTCGTTCTCCTCCCCAATTGATATGGGATCTCACAATCCACCCCCTTCGGAGCCCAGCGTCCTTGTTGGTACACTGCCTTGTGTACACCCCCTCTAGGGCTCAGCCTCCTCGTTGGCACATCACTTGGTGTTTGACTCTAATATCATTTGAAACGGCTCAACCCCACCGCTAGCATCTCACAATCCACCCTCTTCGAAGTCCAGTATCCTTGCTGGCACACTGTCTCGTGTACACCCCCTTTAGGGCTCCTCCTCATTGGCACATCGCTCGTTGTCTGGCTCTAGTACCGTTTGAAACGGCCCAAGCCCATCGCTAGCAGATATTGTCCTCTTTGGGCTTTCCCTTCTAGGCTTCTCCTCAAGGTTTTAAAATGCGTCCGCTAAGAAGAGGTTTCCACACCCTTATAAAGAATGTTTCGTTCTCCTCCCCAACCGATGTGGGATCTCACAATCCACCCCCCTCCCCCCCCTTCGGGACTCAGACTCCACGTTGGTACATCGTCTAGTGTCTGGCTCTGAAACCATTTGAAACGGCCCTAGCCCACCGGTAGCAAATATTGTCCTCTATGGGCTTTCCGTTCTAGGCTTCACCTCAAGGTTTTAAAATGCGTCTATTAGGGAGAGGTTTCCACACTCTTATAAAGAATGTTTCATTCTCACATTAGACCATACCGATACGAAGGGTGAACTAGAGACAATCAAATGGTAAGAACGAATGATTTAAGAATAACGGGAAATTTATTCTTAACCATCTTAAACGACCATCGATATCGTTAAACTGTACATGTTTTAGGTGTAGATAGCAACATTAACATTAGTAATAACTTATAGCGAATTAAAGCTCGATCTACCTTCTCGACCCATGAATCCTTATACTCCACAATAAATGGATTCCGTAGTCTAGAAATGAGCTCCATCTACAAGAAAACAGGAACGGATTAGCTCGAAAAAACGACATAAACGTTTCTATCATAACCTGCAATCGACCAAAATCATGGATGATCTATGCTTAGCTTTCCAAAATGTTCACATAAAGTGAAAGAAGGTCTAATATTCATTTTGATCATTGGTTGTTTCACAAAAGCATTCCTAGTTACGATAATCAACGAAAACCGAAATGGTCATGGCAGTAGAAGAGAATCTAAACTCATTCTAAAGCACCCCGACACGATTATAGTAGAACATGAAAAGCTAAAAAGCAACAAGACAAGACAGGTTATTAACGACTCGAGAAGTATGTCGGAGTAAAAAAACACCAACCTCCTGGTGTGCAGATCTACGGGACCTATCGGTCTGACGGGCGAGGCGAATTTTTTTCAACACATACCTTAATATATAAAGGTCAAAATTATGTGTCACACATATTCAAAGTTTTAAAGAGAGGAAATTATGAAGAACTAAATGAAAAACAAAATAATTTGGTAAAGAATACTTGAACTGCATTGTCTAACCTTTTCTTTTCATGCTTATGTCTCACAAGAAGAGCAGAGCCAAAGGATCCTTTCCCTATTTGCTCCAATATTTCATATTGCTCCATTTGGACAGCTTAATAGTCCCCTTTCTCTGAGTACATATAAGAACAAAAGTTAATCAAAATCTACTTTAAGTCGCTAGCATAGACAATGTAACGGCTCAAGCCCATCGCTAGCAGATATTGTTCGCTTTGGGTTATCCCTTTTGGGCTTCCCTTTGAGGTTTTTAAAACGTGTCTACTATGGAGAGGGTCTAGCCCTACTCCGACTAGTGTCTCGCACTGTTCGGTGATGGGCTCTGATACCATTTGTTATAGCTCAAGCCCACCGCTAGTAGATATTGTCCTCTATGGGCTTTCCCTTACCGGCTTCCCCTCAAGGTTTTTAAAATGCATCTACTATAGAGAGGGTCTAGCCCTACTCCTACCAGTGTCTCACACCGTTCGGTGACTAGCTCTGATACCATTTGTAACAGCCCAAGCCTACCGCTAGTAGATATTGTCCTCTATGGACTTCCCCTCGAGATTTTTAAAATGCGTCTAGTATAGAGAGGGTCTAGCCCTACTCCTACCAGTGTCTCGCACTGTTTGGTGACTAGCTCTGATACCATTTGTAACGGCCCAAGCCTACCGCTAGTAAATATTGTCCTTTTTGGGCTTTCACTTCTGGGCTTCCCCTCAAGGTTTCTAAAACGTGTTTACTATGGAGAGGGTCTAGCCCTACTCTGACTAGTGCGCCACACTCTCCAGTGATTGGCTCTGATACCATTTGTAACAGCTCAAGCCCACCGCTAGTAGATATTGTCCTCTTTGGGCTTTCCCTTACGGACTTCCCCTCAAGGTTTTTAAAATTCGTTTACTATGGAGAGAGTCTAGCCCTACTCCGACCAGTGTCTTGCACCATTCGGTGACTAGCTCTAATACCATTTGTAACAACCCAATCCCACTACTAGCAGATATTGTCCTCTTTGGACTTTCCCTTTTGGCTTCCCCTCAAGGTTTTTAAAACGCGTCTACTATGGAGAGGGTCTAGCCCTACTCCGAGCAGTGCATCACACCGTCTGGTGACTAGCTCTGATACTCCTATTTGTAACAACCCAACCCCACCACTAGCAAATATTGTTCTCCTTGGGATTTCCCTTTCGGGCTTCCCCTCAAGGTTTTAAAACTCGTCTGCTAGGTGCTAGGGAGAGGTTTCCACACCCTTGTAAGGAACATTTTGTTCCCCTCTCCAACAGACATGGGATCTCACAATCCACCCACCTTGGGGACCCAGCGTCCTCGCTAACCCACCATTCAGTATATGACTCTATACCATTTGTAACAGCCCAAGTTCACCACTAGCGGTGGGCTTGAGCTGTTACACACTCTATCTGTTTTCCGAGCATAGACAATATCACAACTAAGTAAGAAACAGAGATATTATCCAACAAACCACATTGAATTCACCTTCCATAACAACTGCTTCACATCTTTAAACAAAACTAAAAGATTCAGCCAAAAANAGGTTTCTAAAACGTGTTTACTATGGAGAGGGTCTAGCCCTACTCTGACTAGTGCGCCACACTCTCCAGTGATTGGCTCTGATACCATTTGTAACAGCTCAAGCCCACCGCTAGTAGATATTGTCCTCTTTGGGCTTTCCCTTACGGACTTCCCCTCAAGGTTTTTAAAATTCGTTTACTATGGAGAGAGTCTAGCCCTACTCCGACCAGTGTCTTGCACCATTCGGTGACTAGCTCTAATACCATTTGTAACAACCCAATCCCACTACTAGCAGATATTGTCCTCTTTGGACTTTCCCTTTTGGCTTCCCCTCAAGGTTTTTAAAACGCGTCTACTATGGAGAGGGTCTAGCCCTACTCTGACCAGTGCCTCACACCGTCTGGTGACTGGCGCTGATACTCCCATTTGTAACAACCCAACCTCACCACTAGCAAATATTGTCTTCTTTGGGATTTTCCTTTCGGGCTTCCCCTCAAAGTTTTAAAACGCGTCTACTATGGAGAGGGTCTAGCCCTACTCTGACCAGTGCCTCACACCGTCTGGTGACTGGCGCTGATACTCCCATTTGTAACAACCCAACCTCACCACTAGCAAATATTGTCTTCTTTGGGATTTTCCTTTCGGGCTTCCCCTCAAAGTTTTAAAACGCGTCTACTATGGAGAGGGTCTAGCCCTACTCTGACCAGTGCCTCACACCGTCTGGTGACTGGCGCTGATACTCCCATTTGTAACAACCCAACCTCACCACTAGCAAATATTGTCTTCTTTGGGATTTTCCTTTCGGGCTTCCCCTCAAAGTTTTAAAACTCGTCTACTAGGGAGAGGTTTCCACACCCTTCATTTTGTTCTCCTCTCCAACCGAGGTAGGATCTCACAATCCACCCTTGGTGTCCCAAGGTCCTCGCTGGCACACCACCCGGTGTATGGCTCTGATACCATTTCTATCTGTTTTCTAAGCATAGACAATATCACAACAAAGTAAGAAACAGAGACATTATCCAACAAACCACATTGAATTCACCTTCCATAACAATTGCTTCACATCTTTAAACAAAACTAAAAGATTCAGCCAAAAAAAAAGCAGAAAAAAAAACAGTTAAATATGTAGTTTTCATTTCAATGTTCATCACTTCACTAAGAACACTACAAAATCTTCAGTTCATCTCAAACATAAAATCTTCAAATGTAAACAAAACCCCAACCCCACAAGAAAAAGAGAGGCACCTGAAAGTAGCAGTAGAAGAAACCAGGATCCAAGAGAATGAAGCAAATGTGGTAGAAGAAAGAAGAGAGCTAGAAAGGAGAGAAGGAACGACACCGTTTTGGAAGCAAAAGGAAGACAAACAGAAGCTGCAGCTGAAGGGGAAGAAGATAGTGAAGGGGTTCCGCCATTGTTGGGATTCAAAGTTCAGAAAGCAACCTTTTTTCCTCTTAGTTGAGAGAAAACAAGATATGGGTATGGATTTAAAGGACGCCAAAGGACAAAATCTTAGAGAGAGAAGAACATTGGTGTGGGTTTTAAAGATAAAAAACACTGAAACTGGGAGTGTTTTAGAGAATAGATAGATGAATATATAATGGGATTACTAAAATTCTTGAGATAAACAGAGCGGAGAGAGAGAGAGAATGATGGGTCAAAGTGACAAAGAAATGGAAGGAAAAGGAGTTAATGGAAAGAGATTTGGGGATGGTGGGTCAATTTGCAATCTTGAGAGAGAACGAGCGAGAGTCGTACACGAGAACGAAACATTACTTATAAAGGCGTGAAAACCTCCCTCACATAGACGTATTTTCAAACTGTGAGGTTGATGGTCATAGGGTCAAAATGGACAATATCTGCTAATAGTGGGTTTTGGCTATTACAAATTGTATGAGAGCCGAGCGAGGACGTTTGGCCTCCAAGGGGGGTAGATTATGAAATCTCACCTCAATTGAAGAGGAGAACGAAACATTACGAGAGCGTGAGAACTTCTCCACACAAACGTATTTTCAAATCGTGTGGTTGATGGTCACAGGGTCAAAACGGACAATATCTACTAATAGTGAGTTTTGGCTATTACAAATGGTATCAGAGTCAAACGAGGACATTTGGTCTCCAAGGGGGGTAGATTATGAAATCTCACCTCGATTGAAGAGGAGAACGAAACATTACGAGAGCGTGAGAACTTCTCCACACAAACGTATTTTCAAATCGTGTGGTTGATGGTCACAGGGTCAAAACAAACAATATCTACTAATAGTGGGTTTTGGCTATTACAAATGGTATCAAAGTCAAGCAAGGACGTTTGGTCTCCAAGGGGGGTAGATTATGAAATCTCACCTCGGTTGAAAAGGAGCACAAAACATTCTTTATAAGGGTGTGAAACATCTCCCTAATAGATGTGTTTGAAAACTGTGAGGCTGATGATGATATGTAACGGGCGAAAGTGAGCAATATCTATTAGCGGTGGACTAGGATGTTACAGTATTTGTCTTATCCGCAAAATTATGTTTTCTAAAATTTAAAATTTATTATATACAAAATTAACGATGCAGAGACCAATTAATTACAACTTTTAAAAATCGTCAATATTAATGTAACTAAGTGAATAAATTATTATTATCATCCGAAACATCAATAATTCGAGTTAATTTTTATTTCATAATAATTTAGAATATTAAAAAAAAGTAATAAAGTTAATTTGGTTAACTATAAATTAATATTAAATCTAAATAGTTAAAAGTATATGGACATAAATAGTAGAATATTAAAAAATTTAAAATTTTGTTTTAAGAGCCATTTATGTAAATCTTTAATCTTTTTTTCCTTTTGATTAATTTTTATTTATTATTATTTTTTTTTTCAATTAATTTTGTTTTTTAGTGTGTGATTTTGAGAATCTAGGTAGGGAATCATGAAAGCAATAAAAATAAAAATAAAAAAATAAAAAAATAAAAAAGTGGGAATAATTAAAAAAATATAAAAAAAAACAATTAAACACATTTTCAATAAAAAGGCAAAAACTTTATGCCAAATTTGTGAGTGAGAATTAATGGATATATATAATTGATTTCTTCATCTTAGTGATATTTTTTTATAATTATTTATTTTTCGTGTTAAAAAATTAAGTTATTAAATATTATTTCTGTATTTTCTGTATTTTATTGTCTGATGCACCTGATAGATCTGGAATACGATTGACCCACTGGAAAAATAAGATGCATTTGTTGGTATAGGGAGTAACTATTTATTGTTTATATCTTTCTAAACCATCATATTTCTAATAACCACTCTTCTTCGGATGTGATTTCGATTCGTGAATGTACACCTTACGATGTTATTCTTAATATTTTATAAAAAATTTAAGATTGTCATCCGAGTAAAAACTAGATGAATACTGAGACTCGGGCAGGTGCAACAATGACCTGAAGCGGTATCGTTATGTGCTTAGGTCCTCATTTGGATTCAAAATCTCAAATTTCTACTCGATTAATAATCTTAAAATATTTATAAAAAACGGAAGAGGTTTAATTCTTTCATTATTGTCATTCCCATTTATAATAAAGTTTTTTTTTTTTGACAGTTTCAAATGATTTAAGAATCAAGAATGTTCNAATAAAGAAATATAATTTATTTTTTGGCCAATTTTGTGTGTTGGAATTTGGAAAAAAAATAGAATTTATATTTAATGACCAAAAATGGAGGAAGAAAAATACACATAAAAATAATAAATGTATAGAAATATTTCAGTTATCTTTTTCCTTATTTTTTATTTTTTATTTAATTAGTCACATTTCAAATAAATTCTATTTAGGTTAATTAAATAATTTATATCCTACAAAAAAAAAATACAGCATTTTACACTATTTTTTTTTTAATTTTTGTATAAATTACTTTAACCGTTAGAATTATATTTTAAAACATTTTTCTTACTTTTTTTAATTTTATTTTATAGAATATAATATTAAAAATAAATGAATAGATTTAGAATCGTCGTTCAAAATTTGCTTCGTTATTTGAATAATAATAAAAATAATGTAAAATAATATAAATATATATTGTTTTACGAGAATCACTTAAAACGAGATATTACTAATTTTAAATAGTTAACAAAATAGTAATTTTAGAACTATATATATATATATATATATATATTTATTTATTNGAGTTAAAGAATATAAAATGGGTGACTTGTTATAAAAACTATATAAATAGTTTTAAAAAAATATTTTAAATTAACAATAATATTATTTATTTCACAAAAATCAAGTGAGCATGGGATTTATTAAAAAAAAAAAAAGTATATATATATTTTCTTATTCACATGCTTTTATTTGAATTGAATTATTTTTATTTTGTGGGTAATAAAATAATAATTCTACTTTCGACATATGCTTTTAGCTTTCGGATATTTTAATCCTTATATTCTTCAAATGTTTCTTTTAAATCTCGATGCTTTCAAAATTTAATCGTTTTAATCTCTTTATTCGTCTTTAATTTTTTAATCATAATTTTAATATATTATTATTTGGCTAAATTAATAAAAATATTTGGATTTCAAATTTTTTTCTAAATTTTCAATAATATTCTTAAATTTTTTTTTTAAACTATTTTGAGTTCCTCTTCCTACTTTTTATTTATTTTTTAATTAAGCTATAAATTATATTGTAAAATATTTATATATAATAATAATAATAATAATAATATTCAGACAAAGACAAAAAAAAAACTACCTGCTGGGCTTCGCCGTCTTTTGTCAGCTCTTGGCTGAGTGGGTCCCACCTAGAGGATATATGTTTGGTAACAGAGATATGTTGTTCCAAACCCCGGATTGGCTCATTCATTTTCCTACCTTGTTTGACTACACTCATTATATATATATATATAAATTCAGTCTAATAATTTAATAAATAACTTTTAATATATATATTTACTCGGTTGAGTTATATCATTGTATTTATTTACTCACGTAACATTAAATTTTTTCATTCATAGTTAAGAATTTTAAACTTTTATATTGATAATTCTCTATCATCGACGCTGTTACTTAGATATTCCAGTATCATAGTTTATACAAATGAATATAGGTTGATCATCAACAAGAACTAAATGGCATGATTAAATATATCGGTTTTAAAAACAAGGGTTTTTTAGCAAATAAAATGAAAAAGACCCGAGCCTACGATATTCATGAAGCGAAATACATCCACCGTCTCACCAGATCAGTTAAACATTTTTAATTTATTTTTATTTTTATTTATGAAAAATGAAAAATGAAAGCCTAGAACGTGATTTGTTCAAACAAAAAATGTAGGGACAATGAAAGTAAAAAAAAACATGGGAAAGCTAAAGTGGTGTCTTTTATTTATTTATTTATTTTATTATTATATTTTTTTTTTACGTCTCGTATTTAATAGAAAATTTTAAAACTAATATTAAATAAATTTCGAATTTCGATATATTTTTTAAAACTTTATTTGAATTAAGAAGGAAAATAAAAGTGTTATGATCAAAGGGTTTCCAATCTTTTGGGTAGTTTTTAGTTACATAAATCTCGCCTCAATCTATCACTTAATTTCAATCAATCATTTAGAGGAGTAATTATTTTAAAAAATAACATCGTGGTGAAAAAAAAAGGTCGAACTTTTGGATTTAGAAAAAGTAATAAACATTTTATGACAAATATTCAAACTTGGTGAAAAGATTTGAACATCTGACCTATTGGTGGTTTAGTGGACACTATATTGGTTTCTATTAATACATAAATAAATGGCTTAATTCTATTTTTCTTATTTTTAATTTAGGTCAAATCATTTTTTTATGTACTTCTAAAATGTATATATAGTATACTCCATCAATAAAAGAATAATTTATCATTTTCTTTACCAACTCTCCCTAATATTTTTCCTCTTCGAAAACGGTCTAAATTATATGCTCGGTCGATCCAAAACTAAGATCACGATAATTACATCTAATAAAAAAAGCTTATCAAGTAGCCAATATGAACACAACTCAACTGACAAAAAGACACAAGTAGACAAGGTCTGTACTCTCGATAAAGAGGTCAGAAGCTCGAATTCTGTACCGGTTACAACTAAAAAAGGGGCGAGAAACTTGCACCTCAAGTTTCTTTGGTCAAAATCTTCATCTCTAGAATCCCAAGAATTAATATTGTTCATCTCTCATACCCCTTTTAGACTGACATAAAGAAGAAAGGAGCAGAGAAACCCTACATTCAAAGGACATAGAATGGAATTTGTGTACATTCTTCCCAATGATTTCATGTTTATAGAAGATTGGTATAGAATTCTATAACTAGAAAGAAGAAAGAATAAGATTTATATCTTTTTGTAGCTGTGTCGTTCTTAACTTAGGCTAAAAAAAATACATCACTTCTTATATTTGGGACTTTATGGAAACAGAGAAAATTTTCTTCTTAGGGAAAAATCACAAGAAAATGAATTAATATAAACTACCAGTAGCTAAATGCTAATCAGCCTCAGTTCAAAGGAGGAAAAGTTAAGGGGAGACCTTCAAGCCTTTCAATACAGAAGACAGCAGAGAAAGCTTGTGTGGAGCTCTTTGCTTGTAATCTTTTTCCAAGGCTGTTGCTGCTAAAGATTGGAGCTCTGGACCCTCCTTGTCTTCTCGGTTTCGACCTCTCGTGAGTTGTGCAATGGCAGATGAACACTGGTTTGCAAAAGAGAAGGGAATCAGCTTGAAATAAGACAGAAATGCGAGGAATTGCAGGCCAATTGCCTTTTGTTTTTTTTCATTTTTGTTAAAAGTATAATTCTGGTCTACGTTTTGGTTCTTGGTACTGTGGTATAACACTTTAATGTGTCATGCGGTCTCATGCATATGAAAAGCTAAAGCGGTATCATGTCAACTTTTACGATGTCATGTCGGGTTTTGTTGCTATTTATTTGGTAACTAATGAGAGGACCAAATTGTCACGATATAGAGAAAGAATAAGGTCTAAAAGGAAATGAGAGATACTGTAACCGCCTAAGCCCACTGCTAGCAAATATTGTTCTCTTTTAGTTTTCCCTTTCGGACTTCCCCTCAAGGTTTTTAAAATGCATCTACTAGGGAGAGGTTTCCGCACCCTTATAAATAATGTTCGCTCCCCTCTCCAACCAACCTGGGATCTCACAATCTACCCCCCTTTAGGACCCAGCGTCCTCGCTAGCACTTGTTCCTCTCTTGTGAGATCCCACATCAATTGGAGAGAGGAACAAGTGCCAGCAAGGACGCTATTGTGAGATCCCACATCGATTGGAGAGAGAAACAAGTGCCAACGAGGATGCTGGGTCTCGAAGGGGGGTGGATTGTGAGATCCCACGTCGGTTGGAGAGGGGAACAAAACCTTCTTTATAAGGGTGTGAAAACCTCTCCCTAGCGATGCGTTTTAAAAACCTTGAGAGAAAGTCTGAAAGAAAAAGTCCAAAGAAGACAATATCTGCTAGCGGTGGACTTGGGCTGAACTACATGGGCAAGAAACATTCAATGTTATAATAAAACTTAATTTGGGTTAAAGCTGACAAAGTTTTCACATAGAGGAAGCACAAAACTCAAGACATCAACCGAAAATGATGGATATACTCCATGACAGTGAAATGTGCATCAGATATAAGGTTATAATGAATACAACAAATTGCTATATGCAGAAGATTGCCAGAGAAAGCTTACCAAGCAAACGCCAAACAGGGCTCTGGTATTTTTGCCCCCACTCAAGTCTATAGTAGATGCGTAGTATTTCTTTGCTGTTTGGAGGTTTTCTAGGCCGCCTAATGTGTAAAGTACCTGTATTCAGATAAAGGTTTCGAGTAATTACTTGAAAGTTGAAACGAAGTTACAGAGAATGGTAAAACAAAGTTTAACTAATACTACGCTTTTGCCAGAAAACAAGAACATCTTCTAGAATTTCCAACACGAAAATCGAGACTAGGGAAAGCAAGTTTGAGCAAGATATGTCAATAAGCAACGCCGTGCTGAACGAGAGCTCCTTTCTGCAAGGGTTTTTCTTTCATTCTTCTTTTTTTCTTTTCAAATAATTGGGGTGTAGGGGCTCCACTAATTGCTCACTGCACAAAAATGTTTCGACCACACTAAAACTAACTCCAAGAGACAATGAGTTTCAAGTTTTAAAATTTCCATATAGAGACTTGAGCTTAAGACCTTGGAGAGAATCTCCAAGCATTCCAAATCCTCAATATCAGGGTCAAACTCTTAAGGTGCTCCTCAGGATGAAACTGGATCAGGTATCCAAATTAAATTTCGTCATCGATTGACTTGCAGTTATAGCACAAAAAAAGGCATTTTCTTTGGGTTAAACGCAGCCTAACCCGAACAATTCAGACACAGCCTACATTGTCAGTAAAATATCAAGAGGTGGACAGCTCCATTATCTCACCACCTAATGCCTATTAACTTACCTTAGCTATGCCATAACTTCAAGGTGACTAAACCAAACGCCAAAGCATTGATTTTGTCATTAATTCTTTGGAGCTGTCCAAATTCTCACCCAAATTTCTCCAGTTGGTGTGCATCAATAAAAGACAACCCAAAGCTTCCAAATTCTCACTCAAATTTCAGCAATAAAATGGAGTTAGAAGTTAAAAGGCTACCAAGAGCTAAAGTTACAAAAAAAAAAATAAAAAAAAATCCCTTCGGTTGATATGAATCAATGAAAGACCATAGCTATGAAAAGCCTAGCAAAAACACTCCATGATAAGTACACCAATAAAATAAAATAAAATAAAAAGGCCAATTAGTTATTGCATCTTATCTTAATTGATAATCAATTAACACAAGAAAACAAAAGGACCTTGCCACATTAATGAGTATTAACTAAAGATGATTTATTATGCAGCAAAGAACTCAGCAAAGAAATCTATCTAGGAAATAAAGACTTAGCATGGTGGAGACAAAATGACACAGGAGAATAACATTGTTATCATAGATGTTAAAGAAAGTCCGGCTTTCGACAATCATGTGATCTCACAATGGACCCATGCAGCTAACTCCAACATGAAGTAGAAGATATGCCTATCACAAGGTATATGATGAACAAAGTAGTCTGTCAAATTATGAAATGATGAACAAGTAGTCTGTCAAATTATGAAATGATTTTAGAAGATATGCCTATCACAAGTAGTCTGTCAAATTATGAAATGATGAACAAAGTATTTGCAAACTTTATATGCCTATCACAAGGAGAACTATCTCTTCCAACATGCTTTCCCGCAATAAACTTCCAGAAAACATTACAATTAATGAAGTAGAAGATATAGTCATCAGGGATGAAGAGCCACTTACATCAGCATAAGCTAAGTGATATAGCGGAACTGTGGGCTGAGATAATATCAGCTCCTCGTAGCAAAAAACTGCTTGCTTGTACCTAAGATACAGATACAAAATACACGCTTCTTAATTGGGAACACAAGGACACAATTTGGACACTGCTGATAGATAGAAAGGAACATGAAAAGGGAAATTACTCACATTTGGAGAGATACATATAGTTCAGCCAGTTCTCTCCAGGCATCATGATCGGCCATAAATCTACGATAAAGGGAGAAAAGAAATCTGAAAGACGCCTTTTTAAGCATTTCAAATAAGAGGTATGCAAAAATCTGCTCACGTTTCAAGATATTTGTTAAGCCATTCAATAGCCACCGCAATGTTGCCTTGTGATTTTGCCAGGGCAACCCTCCTCTTATGTACTATCTGTTCAAGTGCAAGGAAGGAAAATGAAATATCTGTAAGGCTTATATAGCTATATCTATAGCTCATCATATATCTCAAGTGATTGTACTCATAATGGAATACCACCATTAAATAAAAATTGCACGGGAAAAAAAAATATATCGTTTCACAAAGAACAGTTAAAAAAAATTACTTGATCACATGGATTTTCCTCTAGAAAGCTAGCGTAAGCTTTTTCAGCCTCAGCCCACAATTCCTTTGCTTCAAGCAACATAGCCTCTAGTCTCCCTGTGACAAGGCAACCCCATAATCCATCAAAGTGCTTGTAATGTTTATCTACTCAGAATCTGTTATATCAACAATATGCAATTTGCTGATGTAATCAACAGAAATTCCATTCACAATGTGAGAAACAGGTTGAGGATTCTGAGATCCAGGATCTAATAAAGTCGCAAAAACTGCCACAGATTATAGTTAAATCACATAAAATACCATTGTACAGTGTCCACCAAAAAATTCCCTTCGAAACGAAATGGTTACTTAACTGACACATTTCCTATGAGGACACGCACTTTAGTCAGGAGAATGATAACAGTCAAAGGGGATGCATGATTTGACTCCAATGCAACAACACAAGGACAAGCGATTGGTTTATTCCCCATTCCTCTAGCCCATGACATACCATTGCGCTCACGAGTAGAATCTTACCACGAGCCTACCTTCGCATATGTATCCAAACTTAGACACCAAATAAAAACCTTAACCTTCCTAGGAGTTGGACATTTTCCCCTAAAATAGAGTTGCATAACACCCAATTGAGGATGGCTCCAAAATCTACTACACGGTCCAAGAACAAAGAGATTTACATAAAAATACCCAGGCTGCACCAAAGCCACCACTATCTGTGCCTCCCTAGTCTCAAATTGAGAATTTCTAGCATCACCATCAGGCAAACATATCCATCCACCAATCTATAGTTTAGCTCCTTTTCAGATCTAACGACAAAAAACCAGCCTTTAAGTTTTAGCAGCTTCGAACAGTAGCCCAGTGATAATCCACAAAATAGTGGATGTGACTAAATGCCTTTTAGAAAGATAAATAAACTTTGAATGATAAGAAGATGGTTTTGTAAAGTAAGTGATTTTCAATGAACAAATTTAATTTAAAATTGTGTCTTATCATGAAATAAATCTTTTAGAAATATGCTAATTGGATTGAAATTCCTTTTTAAACCCTTATAAGATATTGTATCTTCAAATGTATGAAGTTTACTGCTACAGCTTCAAAATGGAACTTTTCAGCCTGAGAGCCCGTGCAAAATATGTACTTTGGTAAGAAAACCTTGTTGCGTCTATATATTCTCATTTCTTTACAAAATGACATATTATCACAACCCAGTTGTGTTCGTATCACAAGTTCATACCCATGCTTTCTATATTATCAAATTTAATAAAATTGAGTACAAATGTAATGATGGGTGAAGCGAATGATAAAGGATAACAAGGAACCGTAAGCCATGAAAATAGAATGAATTGGATATCTAAGGTAACATTTACCACAGAGCAGCCTTATTGTTAATCATCAATGAATTGAAAATGACAAAGCAATTATAATAAATAGCTAAAAAAATAAGTCGACCCTAGAACATTAGGTAGTCAAAAAGAAGATTGCCACATTGTGGCATATTTAGCTCAGGTGAGTAGGCCAGCCAGTCGAGTGGTTTCCAATCCAAGGCTCAGCAGCTCAATCGCCTTTACCCGACCATTGGGTTTACCATAGGTTAGTATTTCATACGTTATTGGAAGTTCAATTATCAGATATGATGACAAATAAAGGGTCAACCTCGGTTACAAAATCAAACAAGAATACAAGTATAGAAAAAACAACAATTTATTTTTAACATACCAACTCTATTACTCTGTGGAAATTTCTTCTGAAGAACCTTTATGCAATCCTACAAAAGATTGCAGAGTGTAAGGCATTAATCCAAGGCAAAAAAAAAATCTCAAAACCAACCGTCATCAAATGACTAGACGAAAATAAACTCGACCAATCTGCAATTCAAGTAGTTAACTAAAGAAGTGTAAATTGCACCTTTGCAACATCTATAGCTTGGCAGTCCAGCGCTGCAATAGCTACCTGTTCGTACAGGGTCCATTCTACACCGAGCAAAAAATCATAGTCACGAAAACATTTTGGCAAAAATTTAGTCATTGAGAAAGGAAACCTTTAATGATACATCTTCCACCATACGATACAAAAGTAACAAAAAGAGGGATTAAAAGAGGAGGTGGTCGCACTTGTTTTTCAAAAGAAGTTCGTGTTGTTCCTGCTCGAGAAAAATAATTCCTGGACCTATATAATTTTTCAGTAATACATAAAGGAAACTGCATATGCAAATTAAGAAGTTCTATTTGCTTCCTGGACCAAGAACTTCGGTAAAGAAGAAGTTTAATCCATATTTCAGTCACAAAAAGGTGTATGAGCCAAAAAAATTTAAAAACATGATGAAGCAAAACTTACATTTAAAGTTTCTTTTGATAAACTATTCAAAAACAAAAATCAAAGTTAGTCCATCCAATGATCTAGTGAGATGTGCATTGAATCTACAGTTGCTCTTTTCTTTAAAGCTATTATCTTTTGTCCAGCTAATTTTTACATTACAATCTGCAATTGAGCAGTAACAAGGATACAGAAATCCAAAATTAATATTCAAATTCTTATAAACAAAGCAAGCAGTGCAAAACTTAATTATATGTTGATTCCTCCAAAATCCAAAAATTACAAAGCAAGAGAAACGTTAAAAGAAAAACATATCTTCATATCCAGATCGAAGAATGAACAGAGAGGCTAAAACTCACCCTCTTGGCCGAGACCGGATCGCTTTCTGGAATCATTCAAGATCGACAATCCATGGTTTAAGACCTTATGAGAACGGCGAACCTTGAGTTTCCTGACGAGGCAAAGATACTCCCAAGCACCTCCACCTCCATTATCGACCTGGGTCTCGAGTCCATTCAATTCGGCCTCCTCTGCTTTACTCACCATCTTCGCGAAATTCAGAGAGTGGCTGAGATCGAGAATTGCAAAGAAAATGCAGTTAAGCACCCACCCTCTCAGCCCAGTTCCCTCGCCGGCCGGTTATTTGGATCTAGTAGCTGCAAGCCTGCAATGGAGTGAAGAGAGAGAGACGAGAGAGAGGAGAGAAAATTTGACTTGGATCGCACTCTGAAAAACGGGTCGGGTTCGCTTTCTTTCGGGTTTCGGGTTTTGGATTTTAAAATTTTAATTTATTTATTTTGTTGAACAAATATTAAATGACTCGATAACATAATTGATTTTTTTTTTCTTCTTTAAAATGAGATGAAATTGATGCGATGGCTAATTTGTTATCATATTAATTATATAAATTATTTTAATGATATATTATTAAAATAAATGATAACAACGATTTTAATTATCTATATCGTTATTATATAAGAATATAACATGTAAACAATGTATGGATAGTGTCACAATCGCACTCTTACGGCAGCGGGACAACGATTATGCAGCACTTATTTGAGGTAGCAGGATAATGTATTTTAACCCAACGAACAAGTTAGCCGTGAGAAATTTGGACGTTGCATACAGTGTTGGCATATGTTCGAGTATCGAGTCATGTTTGCGATAAGTTTTTTTTAGAAAACGTGAGCAAGAAAATATATTTGAATATGATTTAAAAGAACGGAAGAAATCAACGTTATATGGCTATAAACAAAGAAAGAAATACTATGACTTAAATAACATATAACTCGGTAGGAAGAAGTGACAACTAGTTATATCACCCTATGGTACATTTTGGGACATTTTAGCCCGAGCGGGTGTAGACATGATTTTGGTAAGTGGTCATACACTCTCGTATTGACACAACTTGAAATGGTAAAAGGGTCTATCTAAGATGAAAGCATGTAAAAAGGGTTTGGAACGGGCATACAGCCATGGACAACACATCCTAGACAAGCGTGACCCGGACATCCAACATGCGGCCATAGACAACACATTGTGGACAAGCATGACGATAACACATAGCATGATTGTCCTTGGGGAGTGTTGACCTAAAAATGTCGATGTTGATGAACTTTACTGGTGTCTCGTTTTCTGATTATATCCAATAAATATAAAAATTTTAAAAAAATTGAATTCTTTAAAGACCAAACACAAATTTAAAAGTTCAGAAATTTATTAGACATAGTTTTGAAAGTTCAGGAACTTATTAGATATATCTGAAACTTCGGGAACCAAACAAACACAAATTCTCAAGACTTTAAAATTGAACTCATAATTTAGCCGAATTTATATGATTTTTTTTACTCGGAGCCTAAAAGTTCAAGAACCTATCAAACACAAACTTGAAAATTTAGAAACTTATTAAACACTATTTAAGCTTCACGGATCAAATAATGCAAACTTTAATCAAGTTTTCGAGTTTACGTCCAGCCAAAGATAACGAATACTCCGTTACCCCTCGTAAATACAATCTACCCTAAACCTTATTACGACCTCGAACTTCCTCTTCGACTCCGTAGAATGCATATCCGAATCCGACCCCATATGAACCAAATGAGAAACTTGAGCTTGCAGCAGGCTTCAAATTCATGAACAAGTTCAATGGTTGTTTGGATATAATGTTAGAAGTACAAATTTGCAGAAGCAACCAAACAAAACCAAGATCTTATAAATGTATCTTTAACCTCTCCTTTATGTGTGGACTTAAGATAGTAATTTGAATCACGATGCTCTCGGGTTCGAACATAAGACCTCTTGCTTCGATACGATGTTAAGTTATTACTAATAAACTTAGAAAATTTGAACCGATAAGTTAAGAGCATAATTATGCTAAGCATACTTACAAGAAGGACGAGTTGTGCAAGTACTACGCGACGTGTAAACGTCAGTCGACAAGCTTAAAATATGCACGGCAAACTGGCAGCTGAAAAGATCGATCACGAGCGGAAATGGTCAGCAGCTTCATCCTGGAAGCTGTAAGTTTGCTTTCACAATGAGAGAAACCAAAGTTAACTTCATTCAAGGATGAGCAGAAAAATGATCTAACAAAGGTACTCAGAATAGCAGATATTGTCTATTTTGACCGGTTACATATCACTCTCAGCCTAACGGTTTTAAAACACGTTTGTTAGGAAGAGGTTTCCACACTCCTATTAGGAATGCTTTGATCCCCTCTTCAACCACTATGGGATCTCACAATCCACCCCTCTTAGGGCCCAGCGTCCTCACTAGTACACTGTTCGGTGTCGGACTCTGATACTATTTGTAACAGCCAAAGTCCACCGCTAGTAGATATTGGCCGCAGCCCATTAAGTATCACCATCAGCCTCACAGTTTTAAAACACGTCTGTTAGAGAGAGGTTTTCACATTCTTATATGGAATGCTTCGTTCCCCTCTCCAACCAACGTGGGATCTCACAATCCACCCCTCTTGGGACCCAGCGTCCTAACTAGCACTCCGCTCGGCGTCTGGCATTGATACCATTTGTAACAGCCTAGGTCCACCGTTAGCAGATATTGTCCGCTTTGGCCCGTTACGTATCGTCATCAACCTCACAGTTTTAAAACGCATCTATTAGGGAGAGGTTTCCACACCCTTATAAGAAATGTTTCGTTCCCCTCTCCAACCAATATGGGATCTCACATCCTTTGTTTTCTAGTATCGAAATACAAGCAATCCCGAAACTATGATTGTATAAGACGAAGTACCGAGAATAAGAACTAAGAGTACTGGCTTAAACATATCAGACAGAGAAGCAATATTAAGCATAGATATCATCTAGAGCTACTGATATCCATTTACTTAGAACAGTGAGCTGTAGTGATGCTGCTCAGTATTTGTTTCAGAGCATCTTCAACCAAACTGTTCTTCAGAACTGTGATTGAAAGACAAGTAACTATTAACAGAACAAGTTCTTGCTGAAGTTCTACCATAGAATCAAAACATCAATGCAAGCAGCAAAAAGGACCTCAAGTCTTACCCGAGCCTTGTGGACAATAAACGATTGATCGAATCCCGGAGAACCCGAAGGACCGGCAAAAGGATCTTGGTCTTTCATCTAAAGCCCATCAGCCATGCTCGATCAATTTAGAACAATACATCGAGCGATCGACAAAAAACCGTCATTCAAATGTGACGATTTCTGGAGAAAGTACAACATTTCACCAAAACAAGTCATTCATGACAATAAAGCTTGCCAAACCCAAACTGGCTATCTGCGACAGTCGAAGGGCCCTACAACAAACGAAGAACAAAGAAGCTCGGGAAATCATCGAAAGGAGCAATGCAAACAACGTTAGCACAGAATGTTGAATGTTGAAGCTATGAAAATAACGTTTACGAGCAATCGAGGCGGTCGACTAAAGATTTGGGAAGATCAAAGCCAGGCATGTAATATTAGATATATACTTGACAACAATGATCAAGTTCAAACAGAGCAATGTACAACCAACTATAACAAAATCCTCTCTCATATAATCAAATGACTCAGTTCATCGGATCGAACGTAATCAACACGAAAAGGGACAATAAAAGTCTGTCGATCGCTAAGAGTTTCGTTTTCTTGTTAAAAAAAATTAGAAAAGAATCAACAAACCACTCCTCTATTCATTCTTCCAGGCATGTAATATCAATGAGAAACCAAGACATTGTGATTTGCTGTCTGAAAATCTCTGAGAGAAAGACAAGGACAAGACATTAGGATCACAAAATGGTTGACTTCCCCACAACTTTTCAGCTGACAAACATGTTTTGAACATAAAAACAGCATTCCCAGGTGATGCACTAAACAGCCAACTATGAACATCCCAAAACACTTCCACTGCAAGCCCTTCAACCAAAATGGTGTGGTTCCCTCTAAACTTCCATTGCAGCCGCTTCACCTGCAACACGGTCTTCGAATCGACTCGTAGAATCAAGCACGGTTCGCTAACACCATTCGTATCACACTCGATATTAATATCATGAATTTGACCATTATCACAAAACTGAGCTTTGGAACAGAACACTTTCTTCCCAAAAATATGCTCCTTCTTGGAAATGAACACAGCAGAAGAAGGCACAGGGGAGGAATTGGACTTCTTGAAAGCTTCTTTCCTCAAATCCCCAAGAACAAGAACCATTTGTTTATCCACTACAATTCCGACATAATAACCCTCCAATGGTTCAGGTCCAGATCCAAATTTTGCAGAAGAAAGGTCCCAATAAATGTCGATTTTAGAAGAATAAGCTTCTAAAGTTTTAGACCCTCTTCTTTTAGAGAACAGCCATGGCTTAATATCAACTTTACAGAGACATTGATTTGAAGCATCATCAATACCAACACTAAGCCCTTGACCCATCAGATTTTTACTCCAAGTAACACTAATCAAGCAAGAACGCCCTCGTAGTCGACATTGATAAACACAAGTGACAAGGTTTTGAGCGGTCTTACCATTGTTTGAAGACGAGAAATCTGCTACTTGGACACCATTTTCGCCGAAACAAGATGGGAAATCCCTCATTTTCTGAGTTGAGAGCTTTAGATTAAAACGATAAAGACAAACAACGAGAGAAAAACAGCGTTGATCAGAGAAGAACAATGAAACCCATATCAGAAACGCCTCAAACTCGAGTACCCATCGAAGAAATCAGAGAGAAAATTGAAGAACACGAAAGCCCATTTAAGAAAAGGGTTTGGAAATCTGCTAGTTGGGGTTCATCCGCCATGGAAATGGAAGGATTTCAAAGGGTGTAAGCAAAAACCCAGATGGATTAGAGGTTGAGGGCGATGGATTTTGCTTTAAAGAACACTCAAGCGATAACGAATGGTGAAATTGGGGGGGTTACGTTTGAAATTAAAGACAAATTTGAGGAATGTGGGATGTAAAATAAGGAAGAAAAGCAACAGAGAAGAGAAGCAGACAAGGAAAAAGTAGACTCGCTTCACTGTCAATCTCAATTACAAACCTCCACCTTCTCCTCCTCCAAACAAATCAGCAAAAAAAAAAAAAAAAAAAAAAAAAAAAAAAAAAAAAAAAAAAAAAAAAAAAAAAAAAAAAAAAAAAAANAAAAAAAAAGAAAAGAAAGAAAGCGCCAAAAAGATGAACAAGGAATCAACCGAGTACAAATGGGGTTAAATTTAACGGTAAATACTACCATGGTCTCACTTTTGCACCAAAAAAGTACTCAATATTCTATCAATAAATTTTGTTTTTTTGTTCTTAGTCCCTTAATTTACTCTTAATAGTTTTAATTTTTTTATTATAATCCTTTCATTTACTTAATTTTTTCAAAATGAGCATTTTATCCTCTAGTATGAACGATTTCTATTGTATGACGTTTATTTTAGGGCTTAAAAAGAGGTGATGGGACTTGTTATATTAGACGAGATCGAAGAAATCGGAATTTTGGAAAATGGGTTGTGTAAAAGAATTATAGGGTTTGTTCACCTACGATAGACCGATTAACGGTTTTATGCACATGTCGTGTAGGCCAGGTGTTCGAACCACCACCCCCATGTGGTCGAATTGAAATAAATATATAATAGTGAGTTTTGTTTTGTAGCACGTTTTTAAAAATTCTTCAAAAAATATTGTGAGATCTCACATATGATGAAGAGGAGGACGAAATATTTCTTATAAAAGTGTGGAAACCTCTCTTTAACAAATGTGTTTTGAAATTGTGAGAATTACGATGATACATAACGGGCAAAAGCAAACAATATCTACTAGGAGTGGATTTGGACGGTTACAGGTTGTATCAAAATCAAATATGTGTCAATTAGGATGACACGCTGGTCCCAAAAGGAGTAGATTGTGAAATCTCATATTGGTCGGAGATCGGAACAAATCATTATTTATAAAGGTGTGGAAACCTCTCTCCAGCAGAATCGTCTTAAAACAGACAGCAGTATGTAACAAGTTCAAACGAACAATATCTGTTAGCGATAAACTTCCGCTATTGCAAATTCTGAAAGAATTATTTTAACCTAACTACGAGAATTAATAGTTTTTTTTTAAGTATTTATAAAAAAAATATTGTTTAGCTTTCTCATAAAAAAAAATATTTTTTAATTCTTTTTTTTTTTTTTTAAATCTAATAACAAAAAAAAACAATTTTTTAAAACTTCTAGTGGGCTTAGAATAACGGGTGGAAACAATTTATTTATTTATTTTTAATCGAAATCAATTTTTTTAAAGTACTTGTAATATAATTAATATTTTAAAGTTTATTTACTACAGCTGTTTTCACTCAATTAAAGAGGATAAAAAAAATGTTTTTTTTTTATTTTAATAAATGAAAATCAATTTTAATAGCTTTGAAGAAACTCTCTAGAGATTAAAATTATTTTTAATTCATTAAAAATAAAGTTATACAATAAAACTCTAAATTTATTAATTGTTTATAAAGCGTTTTTTCACAAACTATGGCAAACTCATATATATATATATATATATTATAATATTATTAAGTATAATTTATTTAATAAATTGAAAAAATAATAAAAGTAAATAAAAAAGGACGATCGTACACTATCTTAATATTTCAAACCTTACTTTTACGGTGTCGAGAAAAAAGGTATTTCTTGGAAAGAATTAATAAGAAATATTTAAGAGAACCAAAACTCGGATAACGACCGTGAGAAAATCAATCGACAATGTCGGTCCGAGGTAGAGGAAAGAAAAGAAAATAATAAATAAATAAATAAATAAAAAAAGAAAGTAGCTTCTCTCTCATGGGCTGTTTTTTTTCTCTCTCTAAAGCCTTCCTTTTAACTGACATATCCACATGAGAAATGAAGACACCATTTTTATTTATTTATTATTATTATTATTTATTTTTACAAAGAAAGAGACATTCAAGGTTGCAAAACCTTCCACCATCTTCTCAAATCTTATCTTAAAAAAAAAAAAAATAATAATAAAAACTCGGAGCATAATCAATTAAAATCTCGTACTAACAAGGGATTAGTGAATGAATGTGACAATCTAAATCCACCGCTAGTAGATATTGTCTACTTTAGACCGTTACATATCGTCGTTAACTTCATGATTTTAAAACACGTTTACTAGGGTGAGGTTTCTACACTCTTATAAAAAATGTTTCATTCTCCTCCCCAACTGACGTGGGATCTCACAATGAATCGAGATCATGTTCGAATTGGAGTAATATTGAGGATGGAATAGCTAAAAAATATTTAACATATTTTTTTGTTACTACTTATATCAATAAATTGCACATTTTTATTTTCTCGTAGCTCAATTATAAGAACTTTAATATTAAGCACGATTTGTCTTTAGCAACTTTATATGTTGGGTGACTTCTAGAAAGTTCCGAGCAATTTTTTATGAATTCTTTTTTTAGGTTTTTATGTCGTCCAGTGAAGATGGACCGAAATAATAATAATAATAATAATAATAAATAAATAAATAATAATAGTGTAACTCGTGATGCATCCAAGCTGTTTTCCTTTAATGAAAATTATCATTATTATTTTACCAACTTTGAAAAAAAATAAATAAGTATAAAATTTATTAGATAAACAAAATTTAAATGATTAAATATAAATTTTATTGCGAGTATAAAAGCAAATATACAATAAATTCAAAATACAAGGATTAAAATATATTTTAATTAGCAACTCCCATAGTATAACAGGTAGTGTATATAAGACTTAGGAACGAATTCACTGTCATATGGCTGATCGGTGATTACGCCTCCACGAGGGTCTTTTCGTAAGGGTTGAGGTTGTGAAGTCTTTTCGACACGAGTAAATGTTTTTTTTCTTCCATATTTTAAGCTTAGGACAATCTTTAGTGGATATGGTATGATACTAAAACGCGAAAACATATTTTCAGATCGAGTTAACGACCCTGTCTCAATGGGCAAAAAAGTTCTTATGTTAACACCTATAGTATAGCTTGGTAATAAAATATAAAAGTTAACTCATGTAATGACTATTTTATATAGTATAGCTTGACATGATTAATCTTGCTTGGATGATTCGAATCTTAAATAATTATTATTTTGAACAGATAAATTCTTCAAATTGGACCGTTCGAGGGTTATTTTGGTCCAAGTGTCCCACATTTTTGGGTCATATGTCTTCCAATATCAACTTTTGCTTATATTTGAAGCTAATTTGATTTTCAATAGTTTGAAATGTAAAGGGCATATGTCCTTGAATGTAAAAGATTATGCTTGTTAGCTACTCCTTTTACTTTTGTACCCTTCGTGCCTTCGTGGACCCTACTTTGGAATATTTTATATAAATTATTTTTTGTGATGTCATATATATAATTTTATTTTATTTTATTATAATTTATAATATTTTAGTATAATGGATTCAAATAAAAAAAAATTCAAATATGAATTAGGAAAATATTCTACAATTCAAATTATTACTAAGAACATATTATTACACCAATTTCAGCCTTTATTATTATTATTATTTCAATTATTCTTATTAATAATTCCAAATTCACATATAATAATAATAATAAATAAATAAATAAGTAGATAATAATAATAATAATAATATATATATATTACTTTTTGTGAAAGTTTTTGCTTGACACTTTCTAAAGAATTGAAATGATGGGTGGACGTGGAAACTTCTCTCTAGTAGATGTTTTTTAAAATCGTGAGACTGACAACAATATGTAACGGGTCAAAGCTGAAAATATCTGCTAGCGGTGGGTTTGAGCTGTTACAAATAGTATCAGAGTCAGACACCGGATAGTGTGCCGATTTGAGAGAGGAATCAAGCATTCCTTATAAGGGTGTGGAAACATCTCTCCAGTATATGAGTTTTAAAACCGTGAGACTAATGACTATACGTAATGGGCGAAAGCGGACAATATCTGCTAGCAATGGAATTAGGTTAAACTATATTAACTAAATTTAAATTATATTCGTATAAATATTAAAGTTATAATTTGAGGAAAAACTTTGAGAAATAAATTTACCATCTAAGTTAATTTATGAGTTTTAAAATAACGACAAAAAAAATTAAAATTAAATCCCTTATACGTGGCGCGTGACATGGCAACTTTCGCGGGACTGGCTGGACGAAATCGGAGAGGAGCTGAGCGTCGCCGGAGGCACTGTCTCCGAGAGAACAATGACCGGAATCTGTTACTGCCCACCGCTTCCCCCATCTCTATCCCCCAAGGTTTGTATCTTCTAGCCGGTGGTTTCATTTCATCTCGCCGTCCATTTCTGTTCCTAATTCTCTTCGATTCATTCTGAACCATTCGTTTGGCAGATGGTAACCGCCATACGATGCTTCTCAAGCTCGCCGGAGAATTCTAATGGTAGCCGGAGGAAAGAGGCATCTGCGATTGTGAAAATCGCTGTGAGTGGAGTGACAGAGCTTCTTAGGCTTTTCTCGTCTCCGATCAGTAAGAGGTAATTTCGTTCTTGAAATCCACGCTCGCTTTGTAGTTGCATGAATATTTTTCTTGAACATGCGAGGGAGAGATATGAATTCGATTCAGGTCTGTGTCTGTGTTGCAGAGTTGATGGAGTTGGGGACAATCAGGGAGAGGAATTTGTAGTTGCAGGCATCGATGATGTTCTAAATATCCTGAAATCAGATTACGAGAATGCTTACTTTGTTACTGGTATATTCATATATTTTCCTCTATCATGCTTTGTCATTGTGCTTATACCTGCACTAGAATTATGAAATCTTCTGCTCATTGCCATCTGTTCATGCTATTGGTATAATAAATTCTATGCAATTTCTTGCTTACAATTTATACATTGAGTTGGTAAGGCTGCAAATTGGATGACCCTTATTGAGGAGGTGCTCGAGTTCACCTTTTTGGGAGAGGGGCAATTCCTATCGTGCGAACTAGCTTCTTTGCAATACTATGTAGAGCTTGGCTTGAGAGGAACAATAGGATTGTTAGAGAGGTGGGGAGATCGTGTGATGAGGATTGGGAGGTGCTCGAGTTCACCTTTTTGGGAGGGGCAATTTTTTGTGGCGAACTAGCTTCTTTACAATACTATGTGGAGCTTGGATTGAGAGGTACAATAGGATTTTTAGAGAGGTGGGGAGGTCGTGTGATGAGGATTGGGAGGTGCTCGAGTTCACCTTTTCGGGTGAGGGGCGATTTTTTGTGTCGAACTAGCTTCTTTGCAATACTATGTAGAGCTTGGCTCGAGAGGAACAATAGGATTTTCAGAGAGGTGGGGAGGTCGTGTGATGAGGTTTGGGAGGTGGTGCGATACAATGCCTTCTCGTGGGGTTCGGTCACTAGATCTTTTTGTAATTACGACCTTAGTTTGATTTCGTCAAATTAGAGTCCTTTTTTTTTGTAGTTTTTTTGGTGTCTCCCTCGTTTTGTTGGTCTGGATTTTTTTTTTTTTTTGTATGCCTTGTGCATTCTTTTATCTCTATGAATGAAAGCTTGATTTCTTATCATATATATATATATATATATATACTTTGAATTGTTGCTGTGTGTAACTGCTGCATTAAACCAGCAATGAAGCTTTGTAAGTGTATTTTATGATGGGCTTGTACTGAAAACAGGGATATTCACTTCTGCAATTTATGCTGACGATTGTCTCTTTGAAGATCCAACCATCAGGTTTCGAGGTAATAATAATAATCATAGAATCTTTTAATAACTAAATCGTGTAGTCCTCCGTCACAATGGTTGTAACAGCCCAAACCCACCGTTAACATATATTGTCCTCTTTGGACTTTTCCTTTAGATTTTTCCCTTAAGGTTTTTAAAACACGTCTACTAGGGAGAGGTTTCCACACCCTTATAAATAATGTTCTGTTCTCCTCTCCAACCGATGTGGGTCTCACAATCCACCCCCTTCGGGGCTCAGTGTCCTCACTGGCACTCGCTCTCCTCTCCAATCGATGTGGGCTCTCACAATTCACCCCCCTCGAGGCTCAGCGTCCTCGCTGGCACACCGCCCGGTGTCTGGCTCTGATACCATTTGTAACAACCCAAGTTCACCACTAGCAGATATTGTCCTCTTTCGACTTTCTCTTTCGGGTTTTCCCACAAGGTTTTTAAAACGCGTCTGCTAGAAAAAGGTTTCCACACCTTATAAAGAATAATTCGTTCCCCTCTCCAACCGTTGTGGGATCTCACAATCCTCCTCCTTTGGGGCCCAGCATCTTCGCTGATACTCGTTCCCCTCTCCAATCGATGTGAGATCTCACAATGACAATCTTATTTTCAACTTTATTGTTCTATTTTCAACTTTATTGTTACCAAATACCGAAGATTACATAAACTCAAATTAGAAGGCATGCATTGTTTCTGATTCTGCCAAGAAATAAAATGTAATTTATAAACACTTAGTTTCTAAACACATTTGACTTTTGATTGAATACTTCAATTTAGCAATCTTTTCAAACCTTAAAGTTGCTTTATGGATTTTTAACCCTATAGGTAAGGAGCTGTATTCACGGAATCTAAAGTTACTTGTTCCCTTTTTTGACTGTCCCTCAATCCAGTTACAAACGATCAATAAGGTAATTTGTTCTCGTGATTGAATCCTTCTTCTTCCGTAGATCAATGAGTTGGCCTTTTGCGCACAAATCTTTTAACTTTCAACCTGCTGCTTTTATGCTTTCTTGGGGGGCAAAATTTTATTGAACTTTTGGTAAATCTAGGGGATGTATATGGCACAGCTAAGAACGGGACGAGTGAGTAGCATCTCATCTTCTTCATGGATAAAACGTTTGGTTTTTCCAAAGAGTGTAATATTTTATTTTATAGCTTTAAAATAAACGTTTTATCCATTCTTAATATGAGACAGATAAACACCAAATAATCTGTTCTTGGAAAATTGATCTTTGCCTGCTGCACGTCCAGTGTAACCGCCCAAGCCCACCACTATCAGATATTATTGTCCTCTTTGGGCTTTCCCTTTCGGGCTTCCTCTCAAGGGTTTTAAAACGTGTCTGTTAGAGAGAGGTTTTTACAACCTTATAAAGAATACTTTGTTCTCCTCCCCAACTGATGTGGGATCTCACAATTCACCCCTTCAAAATTCTTTAGAAGACTTTTGCTGATTTTCGTGATATACATGATTACAGGGTAACAAATCTGGAGTTGAATTTGTGCTGGCAGCCTGGAAACTAAGGTAGGTAGCCAATTATTTTGAATTGCTTGAGGCTTTGGAGTGTTGGGATCCTTTCATTTCTGACTTTGAGGCTTTTCCTTGTGTTAATTCCAAAAGAATGTTGATATCTACAGAGACTAAATTGGGTTGAATGTAACCCAAATCACAAGGATTAATATGCCTTCTAATTGGAATTGCATTGGTTCTTTCTGTTGGTATTTTCAATCTTTTTCATCATTTGCTTTTCAAATTCTGGACGTTGCCTGAGTTATTTAAGCTCTCCCACATCAGTAGAAATTCCCAATATTTATTATTGGCTTGCAGGACATACCTGAAACTTCCTTGGAGGCCACTCATTTCTATTGATGGAAGTACACTCTATGAACTTGATGAAGAGTTGAAAGTGAGAATCAGTAATCCTCTCCGCTATGTTCTTAAGATGGCTTTAGAAAAAGCATATTTTCAAGTTTCTAAAAAATTTATTTCAAGTTTTGTAACCACCCAAGCCAACCACTAGTAGATATTGTTTTCTTTGGCTTTCCTTTTCGGGCTTTCCCTTGAGGTTTTTAAAACGCGTTTGTTAGAGAGAGGTTTCCACACCTTTTTAAAGAATGCTTCGTTCTCCTCTCCAACCGATGTGGGATCTCACAATCTACCCCTGTTCAGGGTTCAGTGTGCTCTCTGCACTCATTCCCCTCTCCAATCGATGTGGGATCTCACAATCCACGTCCCTTCGCGGCCCAGCATCCTCGCTAGCACACTGCCCGGTGTCTGGCTTTGATACCATTTGTGACAGCTCAAGCCCACCGCTAGCAGATATTGTCCTCTTTGGGTTTTCCCTTTGGGCTTGTTTTTAAAACGTGTCTGCTAGGGAAAGGTTTCTCACCCTTATAAAGAATGCTTCGTTCCCATCTCCAACCGATGCGAGATCTCACAAGTTTTGTGCTGAAACATATTTTCTGATTTGCTCCTTTCTTTTTCAACTACCAACTAAAAACTAAGGTCTTAGTTTTCTATTTTTAAAGGTTGTGTTTGTTTGCTCATAATTTCTTTAACACAATCTGAATCTTTCTGGAAAAACGATAACGATGATGTTTCTTAGATAGTTTCTTTTTTGTTATATGGCATTCAAATATTTGATTGCTTTCCATTTTTCATCCTATCAGATAGCACGGCATGCTGAGAGCTGGAGTGTTTCTGCACTTGAAGCAATAACTCAGATATTCATCCCTAGTTTTAAAGGAGACTGAGAATTGTTTGCTAGGATGAACACAAACTGCTCCATTCAATTGATTTTATGTTGTGTTTTAAATACTTATGTATAAACTTTATTTTGATATAATGTAAATATAATGTATGTTATGTTTTAAATTCCAGTTTGTTTTATTTCGTGAAAAATATACCCGTCTTTTTGGAGCCATCGAGTCAGCCTGGTCCTCACATAACATGTCGATGCTACAACAAAGCATCATGGTGCTATGCTGCTATAGCATCATAGCACTGTCACCCATCTTTTCTTTTTCGTCTTTGTTTTACTATGTTGAGTCACTATTCTCTCGGGGTTTGGACCTCCTCATTTGCCTTACAAAACTTTTTGGTTGTTTGTGTTTTTGTCCAAATTGAACGAAACACCTCTTATCCATTATCAAGTTTGCTCTTTGATGAAGCTTTTCGAGTTTCAGCCTCGCCATCCCCAAGTTGCCTATTAAACTTATGCCAGTTACATACCATCCATTAGTCCAAGTTCCATGTCGGATCATCTGATTGTGCTATTTTATGGCTTATATAATGAACAAAAAGCTTTATCAATTATATTTATAACCTTCTAATGTAGTGGAATCATTCAAAATTTCCATCATTTATCGAATTCTGTTCTCTCATTTTTGTTTTCAGGCAGTTTCTCTCAGAAATTTGGTTCTTTCAAAGACAAATGGAAAATTGCATGTCTTTGCTTTCCCAATATGTTGTACACTCATACTTCATAACGCTCGCCCTTCCTCTGGTTACATGACAGGGTTAACTGCCACCAATTGATGGAAACAACTGCAGTAGAGACTCCACACAAGCAGAGAGCACTTAGAAGAATGAATTTCTACTAAGAATTTATAAGGTTAGACATTCATTCATTTGCTATTTTACTCATTTTCCTCCATATCTCTCTCTTAGAATTTGTTTTCATAACCCTTTAGTAGTGATTTTGATTATCTAAGAAGAACGAGCATGAACACGAACACAGAACATGGTAACGACATGGATACATCACGCGTCAAGTTCTGAGAAAGTAGGACACAATCATGTGGGACATGTTTTTCTTAGAATATATGTGTATAGATTGGTATATCAATACTTCTTTATGGCTAAAACATGTAAATTTAACATAAAACCAAAATATACTTCACTAAAAACATACAAAGTTAAGTCAATTAACAGTATTTGAATACTTGAAAGATTTAGTTTGCTATGATTAGAGGAAGAAGATTCATCCTAAAGCACTAATCAAAACATAGGCCCAAAATGTACTAGTTAAAATGGAGATTTGATTGCTGTAAGCATTTTATTTCTTTGCTTTCTTTGTATTGGTCTGCTAGGAGTGTTAATTTGTTCTTCCCCCTATGTGTACTACTCTCTTTAGCTTTCATTTTCTTTTAGAGATAAGGCTTTGTTCCTTAATTGCAGAAGACAACTTACATGTGGATTTTGATGATCTAGTTCGATGAAGAACATTAGATTTGCAGGCTCAATATAAGTAAAACTTGTGGGTAGTACTTTGAGTTTTATATGATCCATTTGATCTTTCATGTCCATAACTTTCCATCTTATTTAAGGAAACTGTCAGCCATCAAACAGCTTTCTACCCGAAAACCCGTTCTTCACTTCAATTTTTTTTTTTTTCATCGTGCATGTCTAAGGCGTGTTGTCTATAGCCGCATGCTCGTTATATGTCAAAACCCTTGTCTTGTATCACTTTATTGTTTTCCTTCACTGCTTTCCTGATGTATAGCTTCCTTAAGTATATGATGTTTCGGTAGAATCATGTCTACGCCTGGTAGACCTAAAATGCCTCAGAATGTACTATAGGAGGATGCGACCAGTCGTCAACTCCTCCCACCTAGATTTTGTATGACCGTTTGGCAAAATCATTTCTAGGCTTACTGGACTTGAATTGCCTCAAAATGTACTATAGGGGGATTCGGCTAGTTGTTAAATCCTCTCTGCTCGGTAAGTTATATGTTATTTAAGCCGTTGGGTTGTCTTTTCCTTGTAGTCATATAATGTTGCTTTCAATCTTTCTTTCAACCTTCCTTTCAAACTCTCTTTCAAAAATCTCTTTGCCCCCGTTTTCTGAAACTTTCCTCTCAAAACGGGGTCAAAAGCTTGAGCATACGTCGCCCGGCCGTAGGCGACGCGATCCCAAGTTGGCTTGACTCACTCAGTGTTGGGAGTGAGTACCGTACAATTGCAAAAGTTTATTGCTAAGAAAAGTGCGATTGGGCAATTAAAATTTACTGTTTTTATTTATCCGCTCCCATAACTTTTGAGACAATGCTGCAGGAGTTAGATCTGGTACTTTTCTTATTGCAAGCTTTGAAACAGTGGTCCTTTGGTGCCTATTGCCATAGCGTTTAAAGTTATATCATGGATTAAAATTGCACATTCATCACCATAGACTGTTCAAGTTTCTCTTGCCCCTTCTTAATGGACTCTTGACATCTGGGAAGGACTGTTGTTTGATAATTTCAGTTCTCTCTCTCATTCTAAAATGTTTTGCACTCGCTGTCAACTTGCTTGCAGCACCTCGGCCTCTGTCTTGCCATCTACCACAACCGCCAGTAGAGACGGGAGACGAAGAAATGGCTGATGACAGACAAGCGAGTGGACGTGATTCCAACCACGATACCATTGCCCGGAAAGGTAACGGAATCGTGGCATTGTAATGAGTAAAACATTTTAAAGGGAAAGTCCTAATATGTAATTGATTTCATGTCACTTCCATAGCAGGCCAGTGGTGAAGATGCTTGGATTGACAAAGATGGAAACTGAGGTGATTTCTTGCTGACATGAAAGGGCGGAAGGTATGTCTCTCCTTTTTAGTGATTTCTTGCTCTTGGTCGGCTTTTACTTTCCCCCTGCTAAGGAAAAAGGGGATATTTCAAGTCTTAAAAGGGACATCCCCCCTTTTGTTCTACTTCCATAAAATGGAAAGTAACATCTATAACTATTGCGGCCGACATTTGTTACTTCAAAATAAATTATGGAATAGAAATTTGGAATATATACATAATTTTTTGTTTATCCCATCCTGTGAGATCCCACATCGATTGGACGGAGGAACGGAGCATTCTTTATAAGTGTGTGGAAACCTCTCCCTAGCAAACGTGTTTTAAAAACTTAACGGGAAGTCCAAAAATGAAAACCCAAAAAGAATAATATATACTAGCGGTGGACTTGGGCTGTTACAAATCTAATGCTATATTTAAAGCTATGTGTAATGTAGTAGATGTTGGATTTATAAATGTATTTAAGATATTGTTTGAAGGAACTAGCTTTATGTAGCCCCCCACCCCAGAAAAAAGAAAAAGGGAAAAGAAAGGAGGTGTAGAAAATTACATAAAGCTGGGAATTGCTGTCATTTCATAATGACACAAAAGATGTTGAAAGTGTCTAACTCCAATATTGATATTGATGGTGAACACTTGTCTCTGAAGCGAATGCCTCCATCTCTTTAATCCTCAATATGGCCATGAAATGACTGAATTTTGCGATCTCTGTTTTTTTCCATGAATAGGATTAGTTTCCTTACTGTAACCGCTCAAGTCCATCGCTAGTAGATATGGTCCGTTTTGGTCCATTACGCATCGTCGTTAGCCTCACGGTTTTAAAACGTGTTTGGTAGGGAGAGGTTTCATTCCCCTCTCCAACAAATGTAGGGTCTTACAATCCACTCCCTTGGGGGTCCGGCGTCCTCGCTGGCACACCGTTCGGTGTCTAACTTTGATACCATGTGTAACAGCCCAAACCCACCGCTAGCAGATATTGTCCCTTTTGGCCCATAATGCATCGCCGCCGTCAGCTTTACAATTTTAAAACGCATCTGCTAGGGAGAGGTTTCCACACCCTTATAAGAAATGTTTCATTCCCCCTCCAACCAACGTGGGGATCTCACAATAGGTTATTTTGTTCATCACCAAAGTCATTTCTTTTCGACACACGTTGTAAGTCAGTTCGATTTAGTTTGGTTCCGGAACCAAGATAGTTTGTTTGTGCTGGTTTGATTCATCGGATCGTTTACTTACGAAAGTCCATTGAATCATTTATTGAACAGGTCGAAGAAGATCGTCCTATAAGCGAAAAAATGAATCTGAATCAGATGCAGATAATGGGGAAATTGATGAGTCCGGGATTGATGCTTCAATCATATGCTTGGTTTTGTCATTTCGGGTGTGGAAAGGCACAGAATTGAGGTATGATGATCTGGTCCACCATCCCTCATAATATAAGGTACCTCTTTTGTTTGTTTCCAACAAAATGATTGCTGTTCATTACCCACAAAAAAGAAAAAGAAAATGAAGAGAAAGTAGAGTGTTTAGTCAGTTTCAAGTGGTAGTGTGATTTGATGATCTGAAGCAGACCCTTTACAGAGCTTCTTTTGACTGCTAGTTTAAGGGTACATAGAGAAATTCAAGAATTTGAATGCATCTGCCATTTGGCCCATTTCATGAAAACCTTGGAGGACAGCATTCCTGCTTCACACCCAATCAGCTCCATCTAGTTTTATTCATTTTATAGCGAAGTTCAACTTTTAAAAATATTCTTACTCTTACTTTGGATGAAACCGCTACTATTTTATTTCAAAAATATCTTTACGGTCAATTTTGAATGAATCTGTCAGTATTTTGTTTCAAAAATATCTTTACCGTTAGTTTTGGATTAACCGTATTTTGTTTCAAAAATATTCTACCGTTGATTTTAGATGAAACTGTTAGTATTTTGTTTAAAAAATACCTTTATAGTTAGTTTTGGATGAGCTCACAGATATTTTGTTTAAAAAATATCCTTATTAGTTCGGATGAAACTGTTAGTATTTTGTTTCAAAAATACCTTTATCGTTAGTTATGAATGAACCTGCTAGTATTTTGTTTAAAAAAATATCCTTACCGTTAGTTTTGCATGAGCCCGTTAGTTTTTGTTTAAAAAATACTCTTACCGTTAGTTTTGGATGAGCCCGCTAGTATTTTGTTTCAAAAATACCCTTATGGTTAGTTTTGGATGAAACTACTAGTATTTTGTTTCGTAAATACTCTTACCGTTAGTTTTGGATAAAACTGCTAGTACTTTGTTTCAAAAATACCCTTACCGTTAGTTTTGGATGAAGCTACTAGTATTTTGTTTCAAAAATACTCTTACCGTTAGTTTTAGATGAACTCGCTAGTATTTTGTTTCAAAAATATCCTTATCGTCAGTTTTGGATAAGCCCATTAGTATTTTGTTTAAAAAATATTCTTACGGTTAGTTTTGGATGAGCCTGCTGGCAGTATTTTGTTTCGAAAATACCCTTACCATTAGTTTTGGATGAAACTGACAGTACTTTATTTCAAAAATGCCCTTATTGTTAGTTTTAGATGAACCAGTTCGTATTTTGTTTGAAAAATATCCTTACCCTTAGTTTTGAATGAAACTACTAGTATTTTGTTTAAAAAATACTCTTATCGTTAGTTTTAAATGAACTCGGTACTATTTTGTTTCAAAAATACCCTTGCTATTGGTTTTGGGTGAAATGGCTAGTGTTTTGTTTCAAAAGTACCCTCAAACTTTAAGAGTAGTTTAAAAAATTAGATCATTAAAAATACCCTTATTCCGATAGTTTCATTAATATCTTTAAATTTTTTTAATAAAAATTCAAAAACATCTTAAAAAAAAACACGCCTAAACTAGATCTTGTTTTACTTATTTTATTATACTTTGTCTAAAAAATATTTTTAANCCTCCAACCAACGTGGGGATCTCACAATAGGTTATTTTGTTCATCACCAAAGTCATTTCTTTTCGACACACGTTGTAAGTCAGTTCGATTTAGTTTGGTTCCGGAACCAAGATAGTTTGTTTGTGCTGGTTTGATTNGTCACATGAAAATCGTTCGAGGACAGCTTTACTGCTTCAAATCAAATGAATTAGATCTAGTTTTATTTATTTTATTNTTCATCGGATCGTTTACTTACGAAAGTCCATTGAATCATTTATTGAACAGGTCGAAGAAGATCGTCCTATAAGCGAAAAAATGAATCTGAATCAGATGCAGATAATGGGGAAATTGATGAGTCCGGGATTGATGCTTCAATCATATGCTTGGTTTTGTCATTTCGGGTGTGGAAAGGCACAGAATTGAGGTATGATGATCTGGTCCACCATCCCTCATAATATAAGGTACCTCTTTTGTTTGTTTCCAACAAAATGATTGCTGTTCATTACCCACAAAAAAGAAAAAGAAAATGAAGAGAAAGTAGAGTGTTTAGTCAGTTTCAAGTGGTAGTGTGATTTGATGATCTGAAGCAGACCCTTTACAGAGCTTCTTTTGACTGCTAGTTTAAGGGTACATAGAGAAATTCAAGAATTTGAATGCATCTGCCATTTGGCCCATTTCATGAAAACCTTGGAGGACAGCATTCCTGCTTCACACCCAATCAGCTCCATCTAGTTTTATTCATTTTATAGCGAAGTTCAACTTTTAAAAATATTCTTACTCTTACTTTGGATGAAACCGCTACTATTTTATTTCAAAAATATCTTTACGGTCAATTTTGAATGAATCTGTCAGTATTTTGTTTCAAAAATATCTTTACCGTTAGTTTTGGATTAACCGTATTTTGTTTCAAAAATATTCTACCGTTGATTTTAGATGAAACTGTTAGTATTTTGTTTAAAAAATACCTTTATAGTTAGTTTTGGATGAGCTCACAGATATTTTGTTTAAAAAATATCCTTATTAGTTCGGATGAAACTGTTAGTATTTTGTTTCAAAAATACCTTTATCGTTAGTTATGAATGAACCTGCTAGTATTTTGTTTAAAAAAATATCCTTACCGTTAGTTTTGCATGAGCCCGTTAGTTTTTGTTTAAAAAATACTCTTACCGTTAGTTTTGGATGAGCCCGCTAGTATTTTGTTTCAAAAATACCCTTATGGTTAGTTTTGGATGAAACTACTAGTATTTTGTTTCGTAAATACTCTTACCGTTAGTTTTGGATAAAACTGCTAGTACTTTGTTTCAAAAATACCCTTACCGTTAGTTTTGGATGAAGCTACTAGTATTTTGTTTCAAAAATACTCTTACCGTTAGTTTTAGATGAACTCGCTAGTATTTTGTTTCAAAAATATCCTTATCGTCAGTTTTGGATAAGCCCATTAGTATTTTGTTTAAAAAATATTCTTACGGTTAGTTTTGGATGAGCCTGCTGGCAGTATTTTGTTTCGAAAATACCCTTACCATTAGTTTTGGATGAAACTGACAGTACTTTATTTCAAAAATGCCCTTATTGTTAGTTTTAGATGAACCAGTTCGTATTTTGTTTGAAAAATATCCTTACCCTTAGTTTTGAATGAAACTACTAGTATTTTGTTTAAAAAATACTCTTATCGTTAGTTTTAAATGAACTCGGTACTATTTTGTTTCAAAAATACCCTTGCTATTGGTTTTGGGTGAAATGGCTAGTGTTTTGTTTCAAAAGTACCCTCAAACTTTAAGAGTAGTTTAAAAAATTAGATCATTAAAAATACCCTTATTCCGATAGTTTCATTAATATCTTTAAATTTTTTTAATAAAAATTCAAAAACATCTTAAAAAAAAACACGCCTAAACTAGATCTTGTTTTACTTATTTTATTATACT
>NC_036648.1:8050621-8253121 GCF_002806865.2 Cucurbita pepo subsp. pepo | reverse complement strand
CGACATTGGACCTCAAGGGAAGTGGATTGTGAGATCCCATGTGTTAGGAGGGGAACAAAGCTTCTTATATGGGTGTGGAAACCTTTCCCTAACAAATGCATTTTAAAACCGTGAAACTGATGACGATACGTAATGGACCAAAGTGAACAATATCTGCTAACAGTGGGCTTAGGTTGTTAAAAATGATATCATAGTCTGACATTGGGCAGCGTGCCAGTGAGATCATTGGCCTCCAAAATGGCTGGATTGTGAGATCCCACATGCGATAGAGAGAGGAACAAAACATTTCTTGTGGAAACCTCTCCCTAACAGACACGTTTTAAATCATGAGGTTGATGACAATACGTAACGGGTCGAAGCAGACAATATCTGCTAAATGTACTCGGAAACATATACCCAATATTTTATTTACACTCTTTAGCAANTGAAGGTTTCGAGGACTAAATAGACAAAATCCTTAATGAACGGGGTTTTTAGTGTAACTTTAATTTGTTCATCCAAGGTATAGGTGTCAGATCCTACATTTGTTAGAGAGGGAAATGAACATTTCTTATATAACCACGTGGAAACCTCTCCCTATTAGAAACCTTTTAAAATTGTAAGGCGACGAAGATATGTAACGGACCAAAGCGAACAATATCTGCTAGCGGTGAGCTTAGGTTGTTACAAATGGTATCAGAGCTAGACATTGGATGATGTGCTAGCAAGGACGTTGGTCCGTAAGGGAGGTGAATTGTAAGACCTCATCTGTTAGGAGGAGAACGAAGCATTTCTTATATGGGTGTGGAAACATTTCCCTAACAAACCCATTTTAAAACTGTGAAACTGATGGTCATACGTAACATACCAAAATGAACAATATCTGCTAACAGTGGGCTTAGGTTGTTAAAAATGATATCATAGTCTGACATTGGACAATGTGTCAGTGAGATCATTGGCCTCCAAAATGGCTGGATTGTGAGATCCCACATGCGATAGAGAGAGGAACAAAACATTTCTTGTAGAAACCTCTCCGTAACAGACACGTTTTAAACCGTGAGGTTGATGACAATACGTAACGGGCCGAAGCAGACAATATCTGCTAAATGTAGTCGGAAACATATACCCAATATTTTATTTACACTCTTTAGCAAGAAAATTATTTATTTCAATTTCATTTAAAATCAAATTTAGTTCATTTATTTATTTATTTATGAAAAGGAATTAAGAAAAAAAAAGGTAAATTTATTAAGATTGAAATTCAGGCAAGAAAATATGTAATTAATTAACCAAAATTACTTAGTAATAATAAAGAATAAATTAAATAAAACTAAGACTCTTGATTGATTGACATGTCATGTGATTAATAATTTATAATAAAACAAAATACAACTNTTTAGGAAAAGGAATTAAGAAAAAAAAAGGTAAATTTATTAAGATTGAAATTCAGGCAAGAAAATATGTAATTAATTAACCAAAATTACTTAGTAATAATAAAGAATAAATTAAATAAAACTAAGACTCTTGATTGATTGACATGTGATGTGATTAATAATTTATAATCAAACAAAATACAACTCAATCCCACTTATTTTTTCCATTATAATGCAAAATTCAAATAATATATTTATCAAACCATAAATTAAAATTCAAATAAAAAATAATAATTTAAAAAAATAATTAAGTTAATCGATAA
The DNA here is from genome assembly GCF_002806865.2 of Cucurbita pepo subsp. pepo. Classification (NCBI taxonomy): domain Eukaryota; kingdom Viridiplantae; phylum Streptophyta; class Magnoliopsida; order Cucurbitales; family Cucurbitaceae; genus Cucurbita; species Cucurbita pepo. Next base: position 8,251,446 of record NC_036648.1, on the reverse strand, counting down.
TTATGTTTAATATATATATATATATTAATTATTTTTATTATATATAAATTTAAAAAATATTAACAAACAAATTTATGAACGGTTTAAAAGAANCTCAATCCCACTTATTTTTTCCATTATAATGCAAAATTCAAATAATATATTTATCAAACCATAAATTAAAATTCAAATAAAAAATAATAATTTAAAAAAATAATTAAGTTAATCGATAATTATGTTTAATATATATATATATATTAATTATTTTTATTATATATAAATTTAAAAAATATTAACAAACAAATTTATGAACGGTTTAAAAGAAAACATTTACTCCCATTGTCTCCATATGTCTCTCTCTCTCTCTCCCTTTTAATAGGAAAAAGAGAGTTGTCCAAACCCATTGGGAGAGCTCAAATTCTCTCTCTCCGCCTCTCTCTCCGCTTTGAAGCAATGCTTCCATCTTGCTTCAGCCACTCCGCCGTCTCCTCCACACTCTCCAATGATCCAATTCCGCCGCCGCTCTCCATAATCAGCTGCATTTACCAAACCAATCTCTTCAATTCCCCCACTCTCCTCACCCTCACATGGTCTCTCTCTCTCTCCTCCCACTCTCTGTCTCTCCACTCCTCTCCCTCCGCCTCTCTCTCCGCCTCTCTCTCCACCTCTCTCTCTCTCTCCCCTTCCTCTTTCTCCCTCTTCTCTCCCACCTCCAAATCCATCTCCCTCCATAACTCCCACAAGCTCAAAATCCATTGGGATTTCTCTACAGCCAAATACACCCCCAACTCTGCTCAACCCATTTCTTCATTCTACCTCGCCATTTCTTGTAATGGGAAGCTCCAATTCTTCCTCGGCGACCTGGCCGACGAATTTTCCCGGCGGGTTAAGTCCGTCGTCCTGCCCGAGGAGTCCACGCTCTTGTCCCGTCGGGAACATGTGTTTGAACGGCGAAATCGCTATGTTTCGAGGGCTGAATTCTTGGGGTCGCTAAGGGAAATCGCGGTGGAGCTCTGCGGCGGTGTTCTGAAAGTTGCCATCGATGGGGAGGTTAAGCTCGCCGTGAAGCGGCTGGCGTGGAAATTTAGAGGGAATGAGAGGTGGGTTATTGTGGAAATCAAATTCAATGGCGGATTTCATTAATTGATTTCTTGATTTTGCTAATTTGTTGTACATTAGGTTTTTTATCGCCGGCAACGCCGTTGATTTCTTTTGGGATGTCTTCAATTGGGTCAAAAGTGAAGGCGGTAGCGGCCCCGGAGTTTTTGTTTTTCAAATCGGAGAAGGCGGGGTTTGGCCGGAGTACATTGGAGCCGAGGGGAAGTTGATGAAGCGGAGCTTGTCGGCGGCGGCGGCGGCGGCGGCCGGGAATGGGTCGACGCCGGCTGCATCGTTTCCGGCGTTGTCGCCGGCGGGTTCAAGCTCGAGTGTGTTGCAGTGGGCGGAGGAGAGTAGCAGTGACGGCGGGAGGAGCTCGTGTTCGTCGTCGTCGAGGTCGAGCGGAATCAATGGCGGATTCTCTCTGTCGTTATACGCTTGGAGGAAGGACTGAAACACATAACCTTTCTTTTTTTCTTTTTTTCTTTTTTATTTTTATATTTTTTTTTCTGTGTGGAAAAAAAAATGCCTTTTATTTTTACTTTTTTAATTTTTCTTTTGATAATTTTACTTTCTTTGATTTGTAATATATAGTTTTTTTTTTTCTACATTATCGTGTAAATAATTAATCTAAATTTTGTGTTTAGATTTCCTACATTGTGGAGTGTTCGTGGATCAAGTTGGGTCGGGCTTAATCGTTTTTTAAAATTCTAGTCGGGTTGTTAATTTTTTTTAACCCAAACAACCCATAATGAACCTAACCAACCCAACCCAACTGTAATTTTCTATTGGTTCGATTGGTTCGTGGTTTAGGTTGTTAATTTTTTTTTAACTAAACAACTAATATTGAACTCAACTAATCTCGTTACAATTTTTTTAAATATTAATTCACAAAATACCTATATTTTACAAACATTTAATTCATATATATAATTCTAAATATATATTTTTGGGTCGGTAACCCCAACAACCTGAATAGAATTCACAATCCAACCCAACTTTTATGGTTTGATTTAGGTAATTTGATTGGTCGGGTTGTTATCAGGTCATATGAACACTCAATAGTCACGAGAATATTTAAAAACTCACTAATTTCAAGGGACAATTTGTATTTTAAATTAAAATAGGTATATTATTGATTAAATTCAGAATTGATTTAGGAGTCTTTGTACGAGTTGATTGATGTAGATAAAGATTACAGCTTTTGTGTGAGCCGATTGATGCAGCGAAATAATTTTTAAACGAAAAATATTTAAGAAGGCTCGATGACTCATCAGTCAACTTATATTTGACCGTAGATTTGTATATTTAAAGGAATATTTCATTATTTTATTTAAAAGTTTTATAATACATTAAAAAAAAAAAAAATCATGTAAGATGTATTTGAAGTATTATTTAATGTTAATTATGAAATATATTAATCATTCTAAAATAATTGTTGATAAATTTCTTTTGTTCGAAATAACAATAAAAACATTAAGCCAAAATTCACTCGGCCCAAAAAAAGTTAATTGGGCCAAGGCCCAATCGAGACCAGTCCAACATTATATTCGTATTTTTTTTATATAAAAAAATCATTTACTATTTAATGTTATTCTATGGTCTTCTCATTTTTCTCCAAATTCTGTTTAATAATTAATTTAAATCCTCGAGAAAAAAAATAATACTGAATATCGGTTTATTGTTAAACTACATGGTGTGTGAAAGGTACGTAGAATTCGAGGAATTCACCGAACCTTTTCATAAGCTATGCTATCTTGAACGTATAGAAAATATGGACTTATCGCTCAACACCAAAGGTCTCTCAGACTCCTTAAACCGTTACCAACTGTGACATTATTAAAGCAGATATCTAACCATTTCTCAAACGGCTGAGTGGACAACTCGTTCCTTTCGAGTTCAACTGTTATGTAAACATTACCTCGTTTTTAAGGATTTGATCGAGACTATAATTTAAATTAGAATTTTGTACATATTTAAAATTCTCTAGAGCATTCAAATGACTCGAGAATCTAACCAATTCGGATTACCCAATCTAAACAGTAAAGAATTTTTTATGTATGTAACTGATGTGTCAGTGATGAACTGTGATTTTATGAATATTTCAAGGGTACGTAAATAAATTTGTATTAAATAATTAAAACCGAATAAACATAGTACATTTCACATTTCCTATGATGTACTTCTTTATCTATCTTGTTTTTTTTTTTTTTTTTTAAATAAAAAAATTGATTTGAAAATTAATATATTTAAGATAAAGAAATAAATAATTGTAGGGTTGGTTGGCATTGGATCCCCAGTTGGGACAAATTAGAAAGGCATTAATGTGCCCCAACTCCCAAGCACCACACATGTTTCCATCTTCAAAATCTTTTCTATTTTATCTCTAATTTATTATTTTTTTTAAATAAAATAAAATAAAATCCTTTTTTTCCCTTTTGCTTTTCAATGAATATTCCTATATAAAACCTTACCTTTATTTCCCTCTCTTTTTATTTTTGGCATACAAAATGCCAACCAAAGTTCTCTTCGTGTTCCCGGTAACAGTACCCTATTCTACTCGAGACCCTATAAGTCCAAATTTAGATCAGAAAATTCACGTGGTTAAGTTGAAGTGAACTAAAGATTTGTCCCGGTTGAAGAATGAATTCAAATTTTAAAAATCAATCAAATCACGAGTTACCTAGGTTAACGACAAGTTAATCTCATGGTAGTAAAAAAAATTCTTAATTTAATTTTGGATATTATCTTCTAAGATTTAATTTTTTTATTCCCATAAAATTGCAGCTAAACATAATTTTGGAGATTTATACCAAAAGTGACCCATATACCCTTAAACTCTCTCTTTATGTAGGGGCAATAATGTCTTTTTACTGAATAGTTTTTTTTTATAAAAAAAAAAAAGTTTAACTAGTTTTTAAAGTATTATATATTTTAATCAAAATACTTTTAAAAAAATGTTTATTTTAATCCATGTACTACTATTTTAGCCCGAGAACACCTTTAATATAAAGTTATAGTTATATTTGAATAAATTTAACGAGTATAATAGGGTTTGAGTCAAATTTGTGATAAAAAAAAATAGATAACAAAGAAACACCCAAGACAATCATCTCACAATGTTTACCCTCACTGTATCTACACGTATGTGTCACAGGATAGCTTGCTTAAGCTACAGGGTTCAGGGGTAGTGGATAGCTGACACCGTACCTCTCCTAAGATGCAGTCAAAAGTCGTCTAAAGGGACAAAATTGACGAAAGCTAAAAAATGGAGGATCAAATCGCAAAAAACACAAATAGTATTTAAACATTTTTTTCCTTTAAATATTCTTCAATGGCTTGAGGATATAATAGTTTTTCTTAGTGGGAATTGTACGAAATGAGGATTACTTGAGTGTACCCTAAACCTGCATCCAAACAAGTGTTGAGAATTTGTTGGCTCCTAGGGAACATTAAAAAGAAATTTAAATTATTTGTAGGAAAAAAAAAAAAAAAAAAAAAAAAAAAATTTTTTTTTTTTTTTTTTTTTTTTTTTTTTTTTTTTTTTTACTATATGGTTGAAATTTGAATTTTTGCATTCAAAATCTTTGAATCCTTAACCATTGTGTTCCCGTCAATTATATATATTGAATAAATGTATGATTGCGTATATATTTCAAAGTTTTAAATTATGATATCGGAGTAAAAGATGTGTATATAAATAAAATGAGATTACGTGTGAATTAGAGTAATTATGGTGAGAAAATAAATTATGGTTACGTACTACACCACTAGCACATATTGTCTATTTTGAGTTTTTCCTTCTACATTTTCTAAGTTTTAAAATGGTTAGAGTTTTCCACCGTTAAAAAAAATGTTTTTAAAAATTAATAGTTACGGTATATATTAACAAAATACCTCACTATTTTTAATGATTTAATTATAAGAACTCTAAAATTGAACGTGTTTGGTTTAGATCAATCTTATGTTGGGTGATGTACTCGGACATTATATGTTGATAGTCTAAAGGGGTGTTCAAAACCCCGATTATCCCATCCAACCCAGACAGTTTGGGTTAGTTTGTGAACTTATTTGGTTGAGTTTAGTTCAAATATATATATATATATATTTTTTTTTCTGATTTGGTTGAAAGATTGAAAGCAAAGAATTATGTATTCAAGCATCAGATCGAATTTATTATTAATTTTAAAATATATATTTTTGCTTATAATACAATTATATATACATATTTTTTTATTCTATAATTATTTTTTTTTTATCATTTAAACTACTCTTAAAAATAATTTTTAATTATTTGGATATAACTTTTCAAAATATATATTAAAATTAAGTTTAATTAAATATTTTAAAAATAAATGACATTAACGGCTCGACATGTCTAACCTAAAAATTCTGTAGTTGGATTGAGTTCATTATTTATTAAGAATTGTTTGAGTTAAAAAAATTTATATAACAAACAATTAAATTTAGTCTTAAATCCACACGTATTCCTATTTAAAATAAATAAATAAATATATATATATATATATATGTAGTTTCCTTTCCTGTGTTATATTTGAATAAACTCATTTTCAAATAATATAAATATTAAAAATTTCTAAGTTCATGTTTGATTTAATCATCCACAGAATTAAAGGTATTATTATTATTATTATTAATTTCTTAATTAAAATGCAAGAAAATTCAATTATCAATAATAATTTTAGAATAATCAATTAGTAAATAGTGAATTAATTTTTAAATGGTTAAAAAATCAATTATAAATACAATTTTTCCATAGTTTTATTTTGAATAAGAGACAAAGTCAAAGTCTTCCGGAGTAAAAAAGTCAAATTGATACGTTCATAATCTTTCTTACTTTCTCGAAGTAGGACTTCTTAAGTCAATTTTCATCCATTAAAGAGAAATTAAGAGTTTGAAAACGAGAGGCTTTCGTCCCGATTTGACAATAGAAAATATCAATTTTGATAGATATATAAGATATTAAATTATAAAATCTATTGATATCGAAAGGAATTTATAAAATTAATGTGTTCATATTTCATTCACATCAATATAGTTCTTATTTAATGTTTCTACGAAGAAAAAAAAAATTGTTTTTAGTCAAGTCGAGACAAGACGAGCTCGACCCAAATCCAAATTCGAGTCAAACAGTAGTTTTGACCTACAAGCTCAACCCACAACCCAATTGGATTTAGAGGAAGAAGGCAATTAGGTCAAACAGTTCAATTGCCAACCTCGACCTGTTGATCCCCTTACAACCCTAAGTTTATAACCCAAGTAAGTTCATTATGATCCTCTACACGCTCGTTGTATTCTAACTTTGATAGTAGTTCCATTATTTTTCACGTCATTTTTTTCCAAAATACTCGAACCTAGTTATAAATTTATAACGATTTAGTCCCTATTTAAAATTCAATAAATTTTCTAATATATATATATATATATATATATAATTGATACTTGATTAATTCTTTCACTACCTAATTAAAATTATAATTATTTTTTAAAATATTCTAATACTAATAATTATTTTTTTTAAAAAAAGTACCAATTCCTTACCATATTTAAATCCAACAATCTTTTGTAACAATAAAGTTTCAATTTTATTTTATACTTATTTCATATAAATCTGAAAATTATAAAGGTCATAAAATAAAATAAAAATAAAAATTTATTTTTTGTTGACATTTTCATGATTTTATTTCAAACCTAATTTTCCAACCTCATGATACCTTCAAAGAAATAAATGTAAAATTAAAAAAAAAATAACAATAATAATTATTATTAAACAGACAAAAACAAATCCTTTATTTTCTTTGTATGGTAAAGAAAAAATCTCTTCCATTTTTTTGAATTTTGGAGGTCAAAATTTTTCATGTAAATTCTTTTATTTAGTCCCTCGTAATTTAATATTTTCAATTTAATCCTTGGTCATGTTTCATTAAGTTTATTATTAATAATAAAAAAAATTACTTTTAGCCCTTGAACGTTCGTGAAATAACGATTTAGTCCTTGAACTTTAATTTATAATACCGTTGAATCTCTACCATGAAACTAAATTGTTACCAAAATAAAATTATGGACACCAACTAAAAAAACGTTATTTTGTCTCCATTTTCTTCTTAAATGTCTGTCTCTCTGTATAATTGTCACATTCTTGGAAGGGGTGGTTGGCCACTGTTCTTGCCTGTGGATTAACGTGGTTTCTCTCGATTCAACAATCATTATAATAATTCATTCTTATTTCAATCTTCATCTTCTTCGCTTAGTTCCTCTCAAAGGGGTTATGGGAAATCCCCCTTCTCTCAACCCTTTTGAGTTTCGAACATATTAAAGAAGAATCAAAAGCTTGAGTGTTCAAGTGTTTTGAGAGGAGAAGCAATGGATGGTCTCTCAGATCTTGAGCCCGATTGCTCTGTTTTTGTTGAAGTTGATCCCACTGGCAGATATGGCAGAGTAGGGTTTTGATTTTCCTAATTTTTTGGGTTTTGATTTTGATTTTGATTTTGATTTTGATTTTGATTTTGCTTTTGGGTTTTGTTGTTTGTTGCAGTACGATGATGTTTTGGGGAAAGGAGCTTCGAAAACAGTGTAGGGTTTGGATTTTCTTGCATTTTGTGGGTTTTGAAGCATTTTAATGGGTTTTTTTTTGTTTGTAGTTACAGAGCATTTGATGAATATGAAGGAATCGAGGTCGCTTGGAATCAAGTGAAACTCTATGATTTCTTGCAAAGTCCTGAAGATTTGGAAAGGCTTTACTGTGAGATTCATCTTTTGAAAACATTGAAACACAGAAATATTATGAAATTCTACACTTCTTGGGTTGATATTGCTAATAGAAACATCAATTTTGTTACTGAAATGTTCACTTCTGGTACTCTTAGACAGTAAGTGTTCTTCACAATTTGGATGATTCTCTGTGGTTTCTTGGCTATTTAGTGCTTCTCTGTTCATTTTGCTTTCTGGGTTGTTCTATAGGTATAGGTTGAAGCATAAGAGAGTTGATATTAGAGCTGTGAAGCATTGGTGCAGGCAGATTTTGAGGGGGCTTCATTATTTGCATAGCCATGAGCCTCCTGTGATCCATAGAGATCTCAAGTGTGATAATATTTTTGTTAATGGGAATCAAGGGGAGGTTAAGATTGGTGATCTTGGACTTGCTGCAATTCTCAGGAAATCTCATGCTGATCATTGTGTGGGTATGCGTTTTTACTGTTAGCTCCATTTGTTTCGTTGATTGTTCGATTTACTTGTTGGATTTGTATAGCTTAAGATCGCGGAGCGGAATCGTCTCTACCATTTCACTCGAAACTTTGTTCATTTTAGGGGTTGTTTGGCTTACTGGTTGGATTTGTATAGCTTAAGATTGTGGAGCGTTTGGGCTTGTCTCGATCTTATTCGTAGTTTGGAAATGGGAAGGAACCTAACCCGAATTGTCTCTATCAGTTCCCTCGAAACTCTATTCATTTCAGAGGTTGTTTGGCTTACCGGTTTGATTTGTATAACTTAAGATTGTGGAGTGTTTGGGCTTCTCTTGATATTCGTAGTTAGGAAGGGGGAAGGAGTCTAAATCAATGGACATTAATGAACTCGAACCGTCTCTACCATTTCCCTCGAAACTCTATTCATTTCAGGGTTTTTTTTGGCTTATAGGTTGGATTTGTATAACTTAAGATTGTGGAGCGTTCAGGCTCGTCTCGATCTTATTCGTAGTTAGGAAGGGGGAAGGAGTCTAAATCGATGAACATTAATGAACCTGAACCGTCTCTACCATTTCCCTTGAAACTCTCTTCATTTTAGGGGTTGTTTGGCTTATAGGTTCGATTTGTATAACTTATGATTATGGAGCATTCGGGCTTTTCTCGATCTTATTCGTAGTTAGGAAGGGAGAAGAAGTCTAAATCAATGGACATTAATGAACCTGAGCCGTCTCTACCAGTTCCCTTGAAACTCTATTCATTTCGGGGGTTGTTTGGCTTATAGGTTGGATTTGTATAACTTAAGATTGTGGAGCGTTCGGGCTCCTCTCGATCTTATTCGTAGTTACATTAATGAACTCGAACCGTCTCTACCATTTCCCTCGAAACTCTATTCATTTCAGGGTTTTTTTTGGCTTATAGGTTGGATTTGTATAACTTAAGATTGTGGAGCGTTCAGGCTCGTCTCGATCTTATTCGTAGTTAGGAAGGGGGAAGGAGTCTAAATCGATGAACATTAATGAACCTGAACCGTCTCTACCATTTCCCTTGAAACTCTCTTCATTTTAGGGGTTGTTTGGCTTATAGGTTCGATTTGTATAACTTATGATTATGGAGCATTCGGGCTTTTCTCGATCTTATTCGTAGTTAGGAAGGGAGAAGAAGTCTAAATCAATGGACATTAATGAACCTGAGCCGTCTCTACCAGTTCCCTTGAAACTCTATTCATTTCGGGGGTTGTTTGGCTTATAGGTTGGATTTGTATAACTTAAGATTGTGGAGCGTTCGGGCTCCTCTCGATCTTATTCGTAGTGAGGAAAGGGGAAGGAGTCTAACCCGAAACGTCTCTACCAGTTCCCTCGGAACTCTATTCATTTCTGGGGTTGTTTTGCTTACTGGTTGGATTTGTATAACTTAAGATTGTGGAGCGTTCGGGCTCCTCTCGATCTTATTCGTAGTTAGGAAGGGGAAGGAGTCTAAATCAATGGACATTAATGAACCCGAACCGTCTCTACCAGTTCCCTCGAAACTCTATTCATTTCTGGGGTTGTTTGGCTTACAGGTTCGATTTGTATAGCTCGAGAGAGTGAAGGAATCTTATCGATTTGTACATAAACTCAAACACTTTACAATACTAGATTATGCAAACTCTAGCTATTGATGATTTTCTTATTGTCGTTAGGTCTGAGTGTTCTAAATTTATAGGGACACCCGAGTTTATGGCTCCAGAAGTGTACGCGGAGGCGTACAACGAATTAGTCGATATCTATTCATTTGGAATGTGCATGCTGGAGATGATAACTTTCGAGTATCCATACAGCGAATGCACTCATCCCGCTCAGATCTACAAGAAAGTCATATCTGTAAGAAGATTCTCTTTGTGCGTGTGTTACGTTTGCTCGTCATGTCTGTTCATGTCTGTTCGTGTGCTCGAGATTAATGTGTTATAGATTTTTAGGGGAGAAAACCAGATGCCTTGTACAAAGTGAAGGATCCCGAAGTGCGACGGTTCATCGATAAGTGTTTGGCAACCGTTTCGCTTAGGCTATCGGCATCGGAGCTTTTGAATGATGCTTTTCTTCAAGTTGATAATGGCGAATATGATCTAAGAACTGTTGATTATGACAGCTCTTTTTGTAATGGATATCCATATGATTATAGTTTTGAAGCTTCAAGTGAGTCAGGTTATCATCCAATTGATACTGAAACCAATGGCATTGAACTTTTTGAGTATTGTGAAGGTGAACACTCTGATGATGTTGATATCAGCATCAAAGGGAAGATGAGAGAAGGTGGTAGCATCTTCTTAAGACTCAGAATTGCAGATAAAGAAGGTAGATCTGTTATACATTATTTTCGTTTCGTTGCGATCGAATGTCGAATCTAAACCGGTTTGTTTGCAGGGCGTATCAGGAACATTTATTTCCCGTTCGACGTCGAGACGGATACAGCATTGAGTGTTACGAGGGAAATGGTTGCAGAGCTGGATATTACAGATCAAGACGTAACGAGAATTGCTGATATGATCGACGGGGAAATCGCTTCCTTGGTGCCTGAATGGAGGTCGGGTTCGAGGCAAAGCTATTGCCATAATTGTGCTACTGCTACTTACAACAATGCCATAATTCAGAACTCTGAGGTAGCTCCATGCTGTGGACATCGACATGCTTCGATTCACGGTCGTTTTGAGGAGATAATGTATCAAGNTCTAAATTTATAGGGACACCCGAGTTTATGGCTCCAGAAGTGTACGCGGAGGCGTACAACGAATTAGTCGATATCTATTCATTTGGAATGTGCATGCTGGAGATGATAACTTTCGAGTATCCATACAGCGAATGCACTCATCCCGCTCAGATCTACAAGAAAGTCATATCTGTAAGAAGATTCTCTTTGTGCGTGTGTTACGTTTGCTCGTCATGTCTGTTCATGTCTGTTCGTGTGCTCGAGATTAATGTGTTATAGATTTTTAGGGGAGAAAACCAGATGCCTTGTACAAAGTGAAGGATCCCGAAGTGCGACGGTTCATCGATAAGTGTTTGGCAACCGTTTCGCTTAGGCTATCGGCATCGGAGCTTTTGAATGATGCTTTTCTTCAAGTTGATAATGGCGAATATGATCTAAGAACTGTTGATTATGACAGCTCTTTTTGTAATGGATATCCATATGATTATAGTTTTGAAGCTTCAAGTGAGTCAGGTTATCATCCAATTGATACTGAAACCAATGGCATTGAACTTTTTGAGTATTGTGAAGGTGAACACTCTGATGATGTTGATATCAGCATCAAAGGGAAGATGAGAGAAGGTGGTAGCATCTTCTTAAGACTCAGAATTGCAGATAAAGAAGGTAGATCTGTTATACATTATTTTCGTTTCGTTGCGATCGAATGTCGAATCTAAACCGGTTTGTTTGCAGGGCGTATCAGGAACATTTATTTCCCGTTCGACGTCGAGACGGATACAGCATTGAGTGTTACGAGGGAAATGGTTGCAGAGCTGGATATTACAGATCAAGACGTAACGAGAATTGCTGATATGATCGACGGGGAAATCGCTTCCTTGGTGCCTGAATGGAGGTCGGGTTCGAGGCAAAGCTATTGCCATAATTGTGCTACTGCTACTTACAACAATGCCATAATTCAGAACTCTGAGGTAGCTCCATGCTGTGGACATCGACATGCTTCGATTCACGGTCGTTTTGAGGAGATAATGTATCAAGCTGACGAGTCCGAGAATCATACAGCAGAGGCTGCAGAAAATGTGTCGAGCCTTTCTGTTTGCTTGAATTATCCCGAAACGTGGGGACGTCGTGAAAGCCATGAACTTAGTTCAATGAGCTCAAGACATAGCCACTCGGATGAAGATTACGAGAAAATAGAACGATCAGTTACAGTCACGGACACGAAAGAAGTGATAATCGAACGTAAAACTGCTCTTAACACGAGACGCTCGCTTCGGAGCCTATTGAATTCCCCTTCATTAGATGATGTTCAACAAGAAATGAGATGGATTAAGGCCAAGTACCAAATAGAATTAAGCAAGCTCAGAGATGATAGGTATGCTCGAGACACGAACCGAAGTAGTACCGATAGCCATGTTTATACAAATAGTAGCTGTTGCGGTACAGACTCGGAAAGAGCTCGAAATCGCAAGGCCATGGAGGCGGCCTCCATTGTGGAGAAGGTAGTCACTGCTAAAAATGCCTGCACTGGTTCATTGCTGCCAAGCTCACTTCATAGAACTATCTCTCTCCCAGTTGATGCTGTGAATATGTAACAATGTAAGGTCAATCCTTGTATTCTTTTATGGATTCCTAGCCCTAAATCAAGTCGAATAAACAAGTAAATAAATAAATTACATTTACCATGACTGGGTTCGCACACGTCATGTTTCTGTAGCTCAAGTTGTGAGATTCTACACTGGTTAGAGAGGAGAACGAAACACGTTTTAAAAACTTTAAGGGAAAGCCTAAAGAGAACAATATCTACTAGAATGAGCTTGGGCTCTTACAAATGATATCAGAGCTAGGTATCGGGCAATATGCCAACGAGGACGTTGNTCTGTTATACATTATTTTCGTTTCGTTGCGATCGAATGTCGAATCTAAACCGGTTTGTTTGCAGGGCGTATCAGGAACATTTATTTCCCGTTCGACGTCGAGACGGATACAGCATTGAGTGTTACGAGGGAAATGGTTGCAGAGCTGGATATTACAGATCAAGACGTAACGAGAATTGCTGATATGATCGACGGGGAAATCGCTTCCTTGGTGCCTGAATGGAGGTCGGGTTCGAGGCAAAGCTATTGCCATAATTGTGCTACTGCTACTTACAACAATGCCATAATTCAGAACTCTGAGGTAGCTCCATGCTGTGGACATCGACATGCTTCGATTCACGGTCGTTTTGAGGAGATAATGTATCAAGCTGACGAGTCCGAGAATCATACAGCAGAGGCTGCAGAAAATGTGTCGAGCCTTTCTGTTTGCTTGAATTATCCCGAAACGTGGGGACGTCGTGAAAGCCATGAACTTAGTTCAATGAGCTCAAGACATAGCCACTCGGATGAAGATTACGAGAAAATAGAACGATCAGTTACAGTCACGGACACGAAAGAAGTGATAATCGAACGTAAAACTGCTCTTAACACGAGACGCTCGCTTCGGAGCCTATTGAATTCCCCTTCATTAGATGATGTTCAACAAGAAATGAGATGGATTAAGGCCAAGTACCAAATAGAATTAAGCAAGCTCAGAGATGATAGGTATGCTCGAGACACGAACCGAAGTAGTACCGATAGCCATGTTTATACAAATAGTAGCTGTTGCGGTACAGACTCGGAAAGAGCTCGAAATCGCAAGGCCATGGAGGCGGCCTCCATTGTGGAGAAGGTAGTCACTGCTAAAAATGCCTGCACTGGTTCATTGCTGCCAAGCTCACTTCATAGAACTATCTCTCTCCCAGTTGATGCTGTGAATATGTAACAATGTAAGGTCAATCCTTGTATTCTTTTATGGATTCCTAGCCCTAAATCAAGTCGAATAAACAAGTAAATAAATAAATTACATTTACCATGACTGGGTTCGCACACGTCATGTTTCTGTAGCTCAAGTTGTGAGATTCTACACTGGTTAGAGAGGAGAACGAAACACGTTTTAAAAACTTTAAGGGAAAGCCTAAAGAGAACAATATCTACTAGAATGAGCTTGGGCTCTTACAAATGATATCAGAGCTAGGTATCGGGCAATATGCCAACGAGGACGTTGGGTTCCAAAGGCGGGGTGGATTGTGAGATCCCACATCGGTTGGAGAGGGGAAGATAACATTCTTTATAAGAGCTTCGAAACTTCTTCCTACTAAATACGCTTTAAAAATCTTGAGTGAAAACCCAAAAAGGACAATATTTGTTAGCTGTAAGTTTGAGCTGTTACAAATAGTATCATCAACGAGGACACTGGGCCTCGAATGGCTGGATTGTGAGATCCCACATCATTTGTAGAGGGAGTACAACACTTATTAAATAATGAACCCAACCCAATCTAAAGAAAAGGCAGTTTCATTATGGTGGTATACCAGTCGCCTGTTCTCGAACTTCCAGTTCCAATCGAAGCATATAGATCCGTAAATGGATTTGTATGTATAGCTACTTTAGTCATGCTCGTCCTTTCTCGAAAGTATCTTTTTTCTGGGAACATGGTCAACCAGAAATTATTATATTCGCGATTCGATCTATGCCCCTACCCTCCAAACAGTATAGGAGCCTTTCAGCTCGTACTTCTCACACTCCTAGATCTTCATGGCACCTCCTCCACCATAGTGTGAGCTCGGAGCAGCTCCGAAAAGCAGTAATTTTTTTTTTTATTGAGTAGAATTATTTATTCAAATTTTATATTTGATAAAAGTAAAACGTTAATTCGTAAAATATTTATTTAATTATTTTCAAATATTCAAAACTCAATTTCAATATATATTTTTGGAAAAAATCACCTTCCAAATAGTTTGGAAGAATAAATAATAAAAAAATGTAATTATAAAATTGAGTAAAAATAAAATAAATATACGAGAAAATGTATATTTTAAAAAATTTATGATTTTATGAATTAATTTAATCTATTAAAATTCTTATTTACGTGAAGCCCAAAATTAGGCCCAAATAGCCTTTAGTCCCAAATAAAACAATAAAGGCCCAATAACGCAGAAAGCCCAAAACCCTAGCCCTCCAATGACTTTATTTACCAGCTAGGGTTTTGCAGCCTTCTTCTTCAAAATCGCAAATCAGGTAATCAGAGCAGCCGTTCCTCTGCCCCTTCGCCTTCTTTGAGCTTTTCATCCTCTTCGGAGCACCTCCAGCCATGGCGGACAAGGCAGTCACCATCCGGACCAGGAAGTTCATGACCAACAGGCTCCTATCCAGGAAGCAATTCGTGAGTTTTTCGGATCCTACTCGGCCGTTTTTGCTTTTAGCATTCATTTCGTTTTCGATTTCTGATTGGATTTGTTTCGGATTGATGCTTCGGCGTTTGATTCTTTTCTGCTGAACTTTACTTGGAACTGTACGATTTAACGTTTCTATATCCTTTTGAGGTTTTAGCTTGGACTTTGTTTGTTTGTGGATTCTAGATCGTTGAGTTGCATCTGTTTGACGCTGAAAATGTTTTGTTTAGTTTAAAACCCCAATGTCTTTAAGAAGTCTGAAGTTTTTGATTTCTTTATGATCTTGAGTTTAGTTTTTAGTGTTACTTCTCTAACTACCTTGAAAAATTGATTNGATGAAACTGTTTTGTTTAGTCTAAAACCCAATGTCTTTAAGAAGTCTGAAGTTTTTGATTTCTCTATGATCTTGAGTTTAGAGTTTTTAGTGTTACTTCTCTAACTACCTTGAAAAATTGATTTAGGGTTGCTGATTATGTATCTGGATAGCTCGGTGACTTCTTTTTGTTTTTTAACTATATAATTTTCTGATCTTGATACGAATGGAAGACGTTTTGAAGTCGTTTTTAACTTTTCTGTTTTCTGGTTAATGCAGGTAATTGATGTTCTTCACCCAGGCAGNGATACGAATGGAAAACGTTTTGAAGTCGTTTTTAACTTTTCTGTTTTCTGGTTAATGCAGGTCATTGATGTTCTTCACCCAGGCAGACCCAATGTCTCAAAGGTAGTCCCTTTTTCAGTTCATTTGTTGTTTTTTCTTCTCTGTTATTTATGTTATGCACTCTTTTTAAATGCCTTCAAGATATATCACTCAATCCGAATGGAAACCACATGAATCCAAGCGTTTTTTTTAATTTTTTTTTTTTATGGTGCTCATAGTGTCTATGTTTCTATTATTTGATCTCAAGGCTGAACTGAAGGAGAAATTGGCCAGAATCTATGATGTGAAAGACCCAAATTCTATCTTTGTTTTCAAGTTCAGAACTCACTTTGGTGGTGGTAAATCCACTGGGTTCGGTTTAATCTATGATTCAGTTGAAAATGCAAAGAAGTACGAGCCAAAATACAGGCTAATCAGGGTAATTTACAGTCGCATTTCAAGCACAATTTCAATTATAATGCTCTGAAGTTTTGTTTTCCTCACTTAATGACATTACTCAAGCTGGACTTTTCCTTGTTCTGTCAGAATGGACTCGACACCAAGGTAGAAAAATCAAGAAAGCAAATGAAGGAAAGGAAGAACAGGGCAAAGAAAATCCGCGGAGTCAAGAAGGTAAGTTATATGGCTAGTTGATAATGATCTTGAAATGATAGCTTGACCTTCATGTTAAACATTACCCCTAACCCTATCATTCATGTCTCTTCACAGACCAAGGCTTCAGATGCTGCCAAGGCAGGAAAGAAAAAATGAGATTGATTGCTGGGATTTTGTACCCATCACCAAGGATTATCTGCAGAATCATCGTGATCTCTTTTTAATAGTTTCCTTTTGACTCCTAGATCAAATTATGTTAATCAGTATTTTTGGTTGTTGATTACTAGTGATATGAAAACTTGGTTCTTTGCAGAGGACAAAATTTTTGACGTTACAGGAAATATACATTTCCTTGTGTTCCAAGTTTTTATCAGTTTTTCTACATTCAATTGTTGTTCTTAGATCTTCCAGAAAAAAAGATTATGAGCTTAAGCAAGCTTAACTCATGTTTGTTATTTAGTTTAACCATTTAGGTTCGATGGGCGAGAAGTATTAAATTATATTTTGAACAAAAAAAATAATGGTACAAACAAAATTTTTATTTACTACGAATGAGTTCAAACAATTATGATTCGGGGTTGTTGGGCCGAAGTAAAGCCCAATGGGCTCTTCAATGTGATCGATCAAAGTAAAGCCCAATGGGCTCTTATGAAGGAGACGGGTCAAAGTAAAGCCCAATGGGCTATTTTGACGGAAATGGGTGAAAGTAAAAGCCCAATGGAGGAGATTCGCATCTCTCGGTCTCCTTCGTGCTTCCCCACCACACCTTATCCTTCTGCTCCTGCTTCTCCTCCATGGATCCTTCTGATTCTTCCTCCTCCCTTTGAATTCCCCTTATCACACCAAACAAACAAACAAAACCCATCTCAGATTTCAATTTCAAATCTCCATCGCCATCCATGGCTGCTGCTGCTTATGCCTCTGCAAGACCCACTCTCTCCTTCCATCTCTCTCAACCCTCCGTTCCCAGTCCCAGATTCAATTTCAAACCCCCCCTCGTTGCCTTTCCGCCGTTGCAGAGATCGGCGGCGGCGAGACCCATCCCCATTTTCACCCTCAACTCCATCGACGTCTCCAAAGAAGACAAACCCACTTCGGAAGACCCGGATTTGGCGGCGGTAGTTGGGGAAGAGGCGGCGGAGGCGGCGGAGGAGAAGTTGGACAGGCGGCGGATGGAGGAGAAATTTGCAGTGCTGAACACGGGGATATATGAGTGCAGGTCGTGTGGGCATAAGTTCGACGAGGCGGTTGGGGATCCGACGTATCCGATAGCGCCGGGGCTGCCGTTCGAGCAGCTGCCGGAGGACTGGCGGTGCCCGACGTGTGGGGCGGCGAAGAGCTTCTTCGAGAGTAAGAGTGTGGAGATAGCGGGGTTTGCTCAGAATCAGCAGTACGGACTTGGAGGGAACACTCTGACTTCAGGTCAGAAGGCAGTGCTCATCTATGGAACCTTGTTCTTCTTCTTTGCTTTGTTCCTCTCTGGCTATTTCTTGCAATGATATGCTTCTTCATGGATCATCAATCAACAGGTAACAATTTCTGTTTTTCTTTTTTTATTAATAACTATATATTATTATTATTATTATTATTATTATTATTATTAATACTTATTTATTTATTTTTATTTGAACTGATTAATTAATTAATTAATTAAACCATATATTAAATAACTCTAAATTTAATATATAATTCCATCTTATATATTATGTACTTAAATGTAATTCTAATGCACAAATTTGTGGAATTTCAGGTGCATTGAGTAAATTGTAAAGGAGATTGTGTATTTTTTTGACAATAAAAACAAATCATACTGTTGAATTATATGTAAAGTTCGCTCTTTAGTTCTTCATCTAAATTTTTTAGAAATCATCACGAATTGAAGCCATTTTCTATCTTGTCAGCTAATTTTTTTTGCTTATTCTTGCATGATTTACACCATTAGCCTATTTTGGTTTCTTTCCTAAAGATTTTTTTTTTTTTCTCAATTCTTCCAATTTAAACCAACTTGTGAATAATATCTCAATTTTGTACACGAACTGCCAACCTGCAACATTTTATCGTCAAGAACTTCTCGGCTGATAGCATGTGATCCAACCGAATCCATGTTCCTGCTAAGTTCAATCTAAAAGAGGTTGTGCCAAGGAGTGTTAAACGAGAAGTTGGGTAATTTGGGGGGAAAAACGTGCATGGAGAAGCATCTAAGAGGAACATATAACAAACTCGATATATACGACTGCTTTGATAAGCACCAAAATAAAATATGATCAATATATAAAACGAGAATCGAACGAAACCAACCATTTCGAGAAGGTACAAAGATAACCTATTAACTACTCATATCCTGTGTGTTCTGATATATCCTATATAATCAACATGTCTACTCTACAATTCCTCTTTAAAACCCCAAAGTAAGGTGGGGTATTTCTAGAGGTAAACCTTGTAGATACACAACAACAGTAATGGGATGATGATTCATTGGTACAATATGCACAAAATTCACTAAATGATCTCTTACCGATTTGTTTGATTTGAATCTGTCCTTGCATGCAAATAGTTCCATCTTTATATGTCGTCCCCAGTCGCTAAATAAACGTCACGATGAGAATGCAAGAAGTGATTCCACCAGATGAATGATCAGCTCGCATGACTTGCCCCGAAGCATCTGTTAGGGTGTGACTCACCCAAATCCATGTTAGGTAAAGGTTGAGGAATACTGCAAATGTCTTTCGTATTTGGGGCAACTTAAACAGCAGCCAAGACGAACCGAACAAACAAGGATTACTGCCTGCTTCCAGATCCTGACCCACTCTGGAATGATGGAGTCTTTGCTAGATACATTTGTTTCGCTTGCTTCTCGTTGGCTCCTCCTGTAAAACTTTCTTGTTGTCTTGCATACATTATATTTGCAGTTGGCGTTGGCGCTCTATTGATCCATTTGTGTGGTGGTGAAGGAAGAGCGTCAGTAGCCTGGGCAAAATTCTGTTGGTTTGCCGAGTTTCCGACGTTCAGCATCTTTGGCATCATGACGGGAGAAAGACCAGGAGTTAACATGTCGAGAGATCGATTCCTCATGCTCTCTTCAATTGTCAAAGCAGACATACCAGTCCTCACATTGTTGTATCGCTCCTGATGCTGTACTCTATCATTTCCACGGGAAATTTGCCTGTTGTCACCTGGCATACCATTTGAAGAGTTGGGATATCTTGGCCTACCTGATGCACCCTGGTAGTTATTATAGTGCCCGTAGGAATAATTTGGATCTTCACCATACCCCGTTTCAAAACCTGAAGATCCAACTTGTCGCGGCCGAGAGAATATAGGCTGTCCCGGGAAATTGCGAGAATAGGGTTGATCAAATAATCCCGATGACGAGCCACCATTAGGTTTGATATTAAGAGTGTTTTTCACAAGACGATGAGCTGCTTCTCCCAAAAGAGGGCCAGCAATAGCTCTAGGTACTTGAGGCCTGAAAAACAGGTGCATTATGAAAAGATAGAACTAATCTTCCCAGAAGTTGAGATGTTCATAGAAAAGGCTCTAGCATGCCAAAATTCTATCCTAATTAAAACTACATATAATTGTGACAACAAGCTTGAAAACTATTCCAGGTGGATTCTTCAAAGTCTGTTAAGAACTTTAAATTTTGATTTGTCTTTATACAGTAAAGATGAGGCAAATTTAAGTACACTAACCGTTCTCTGCCATGATAGCGCCGGGAATTATTGTCTTCATGCCATAAGGTAGGGAAAGGTTTGATATCCAAGGAACTTAGAACCTGCAAATACAACAAAGCATCAAGCAATGGGCAAATTTTAAATACCTTAAGCTAATATAGTGGCAAGGGAATCACAACGTGGCATCCTAAAACTAGAAATAGGCTAATAAAAAAATTCCTCACACAATGACAGTGCATACATGAATTACTTTATATTTGTCACATTTATTTCAGAGACGTTATTACTGAAAGGAAATTCAATGAGGCGTTAGGACTCATATCAGACGCACCTTTTTGGGAATGATTACACCCTTTGGAGGTCTAGGGACATGTTCATGCTTCTGAGGATTAAGATAGGTTACATTCCTACAGTTAAATAAAATGTGTGAGTGAACGAGAGAGAGAGAGAGAGAGAGAGAGAGGCCTGTGTGTGTCTCAGGTTACCAAATGAAAGAAAGACTTACAGGACTTGATTATGCTGGATATCTGGCAAACTACTGATTGGTGATGGAAAAACATTACGGAATACATTTCTCTCACACAACCAGAGGTATCCATTCATCCCACCACTGTAAAATGTACGCAACAAAGGGATCAAACCAGCACATACAGGGACAAATTATCAGGAAGTTGATTGAATATATGATGAAACTAAACCTACCTGGCATTCGTGTCAATCACCCAACAAGTTCTTTCACGTGGAGGTAGTTGACTAGCAACTTGGTAATAAGAGAAAACCTGTGCAGACAGTGGATGGGCACAATGCGTATAAAGCAAATCAAGCATCACACTATTCCGATTCTTCTCTTCATCCTATATGCACCAAATTTGCAGATCACTAATCTCGGCATTGAAAAAGAAACCAGAAGAAATATATTGAAAACCAGTGGCAGATTTTTTTTTTTTTTAAATTGTGCTTTCTAGATGAAATATATACAAGGCATAGTGTCCGACACCCACAAGGAAGCGTTAATCTTAATCACCTTTCAAACATCCCCACCAAATCTCTCGATCCATCTAAAAAATCAATTTTTTCTCTCAATCCAAATGTTCCACAAAATAACAAAGAAACTAGTTTACTGCAAAACTTTGCCTACTAAAAAGAGGATTTAGAAGCACCTCCTCCATAAAGGCCTGTCATCTCTATTACAAACCCACCACTGAGCAATCTGAATGGAAAATTCTATCCATCAAAATTTTCCCTCGATGGATACACAAAGGTGGTGGAAATAAAAAGGCTTAAGAATATATAACTGTCGCATGATAGCTCAGCACTGTAAAAATGGTTAATTCCACTAAGGAGCTCAATAAGAATTTCACCATAGCAAAATTGACCAAGTGTCCAGTACTAAAAGCAAAAATTATCTGGGAAGGTCTATCAACCAAATTTAGTTTTAATAATTGGAAGACTAAATGTATATAAATTTCTCTTTAATACCGTTAAAGAGCTTTCAAGTCTCCTAGTTTGAGCAAGCAACTTTCTCTCGTCAATGAAAGGCAATTTGGCAACACCCTGAATTTCACAAGGGAAAAAGATCCAATGGCTTTCATCAGTTGAACAAATATCGAAAGAGATTCTTGAACAAATAGCACTTCCCAATATTTTAATTAATAAATAAATAANTAATATTAAAAAAAAAATCTGCATCCAATTTAAATAATATTTGCCTATTGTTGATGGATTAAAAGCTAGCTCTCAATCTATTAAGCTACCAAAATTAGAAATATCTCAAATATTCCACGTAAGGAATCCAAAAAGGTTCAAGCCCGTCACCTTTTGGACCTTGGTTGAATCTAAAAGCTTTCACCACTAATGTACAACACTTGGGATAAACTTATCGACGGTACAGTGCTGGAAAAATAAATCAAAGGCTAGCGCTAAACTACATATTAAACATTATTCAGGAGTCTTCAGGTTTAGTGGTAGGTAAACCATGGTTTAACCTTACGATTCTGGGAGGATGTATGGTTGGAGACTAAATAATATTCTTTCCCTGCACTAAATAGGAAGGGGAATAGCAAGAATTCAAAGATGTTTGGAGTATAAATTTTGGAGAGGACAAGACCCACTAAGAATTACATCCTCCAGTAAATAGACAAATAATAATAATAATAATTAGTATTATTTATTATTATTATTATATTAATGAAGCAAGCACAAGGAATGGACTTACCACATCTTGTTTTATTTCAGCAATGTTTTCTGAGTTAGCATTGAACTTCTCAGCATAATACCTCTCCTTGTATCCAGGCTCCCCTAACTTGATCTGGAAAAAAGGAAATGGAAAAGAATGCAAGACCATATTTAGACGTCTATCAAAACATATGCATTTCAAACATCCCATCACCATGAGATTACATATAAGCCTTCCAATTCAAAAAAAATCTAAAAAGGAGGAATTTGTTGATCCTTTCAATTCATGGGACCATAAAAATGCCTCATGCGTACACACAAACGCACAGAATTCCTATCCAATTGATATGACTACTCTGTAATATTTTATACATCTAGGCAACTAAAACCAATAATTAAGAAGAAGCAAAGCATACTCTTCCTAGATTTTACTGTGCTCTGCTTGTTCTAAACTGATGAAGCCTATGCTAGCTTCATCCAAATTCTGGACCAACTTCTTTCTGGATTTAATGATAAGAAAAACTTATCTATCACTTGGCTTGTAAAAATAAAATTTCTCAAAATACTCCAGTAAAAAACATAGCTTACATCTTATAAACAATTTACACATTAGTTCTTTTACGATAACATAGACNGCTTTCCATTCATGTCAATCTCAAAATCTATTCACAAAAAACAAACGCCATTTGAGGAAAGAGGAAAAATTACAAAAAAATCAAAACAAATAGTGATTAAGTGATTACCTGAAGGGTAAAATTCAAGGATTGGCGATGAATGATCGGTCATCAAGTTTCTGTATTTCTCAGGAAGAGCGGTTGAACTGTATACATATAAGCAATACGCATGATGCATAAAAATGAAGACGGTTGATAAGCTAAACAAGACAATATAAGAGTATATGCTGAAAAGAAAATAGAGAATCTTTTGAGACAAAATCATATAAGGATCAGTCTGCCTTTAGCTTGGTTTTTGGCTTCCAATAAATAAGTCTACTCAAAGAGGAAGGTATTCTGCTGACTCATTTCTTGATTAGCGCCAACAGGAAAAAAAAAAAAAAAAAAAAAAANATTATTAGTGCTATTTGATAATATTAAAAAAAAAATCTGCATCCAATTTAAATAATATTTGCCTATTGTTGATGGATTAAAAGCTAGCTCTCAATCTATTAAGCTACCAAAATTAGAAATATCTCAAATATTCCACGTAAGGAATCCAAAAAGGTTCAAGCCCGTCACCTTTTGGACCTTGGTTGAATCTAAAAGCTTTCACCACTAATGTACAACACTTGGGATAAACTTATCGACGGTACAGTGCTGGAAAAATAAATCAAAGGCTAGCGCTAAACTACATATTAAACATTATTCAGGAGTCTTCAGGTTTAGTGGTAGGTAAACCATGGTTTAACCTTACGATTCTGGGAGGATGTATGGTTGGAGACTAAATAATATTCTTTCCCTGCACTAAATAGGAAGGGGAATAGCAAGAATTCAAAGATGTTTGGAGTATAAATTTTGGAGAGGACAAGACCCACTAAGAATTACATCCTCCAGTAAATAGACAAATAATAATAATAATAATTAGTATTATTTATTATTATTATTATATTAATGAAGCAAGCACAAGGAATGGACTTACCACATCTTGTTTTATTTCAGCAATGTTTTCTGAGTTAGCATTGAACTTCTCAGCATAATACCTCTCCTTGTATCCAGGCTCCCCTAACTTGATCTGGAAAAAAGGAAATGGAAAAGAATGCAAGACCATATTTAGACGTCTATCAAAACATATGCATTTCAAACATCCCATCACCATGAGATTACATATAAGCCTTCCAATTCAAAAAAAATCTAAAAAGGAGGAATTTGTTGATCCTTTCAATTCATGGGACCATAAAAATGCCTCATGCGTACACACAAACGCACAGAATTCCTATCCAATTGATATGACTACTCTGTAATATTTTATACATCTAGGCAACTAAAACCAATAATTAAGAAGAAGCAAAGCATACTCTTCCTAGATTTTACTGTGCTCTGCTTGTTCTAAACTGATGAAGCCTATGCTAGCTTCATCCAAATTCTGGACCAACTTCTTTCTGGATTTAATGATAAGAAAAACTTATCTATCACTTGGCTTGTAAAAATAAAATTTCTCAAAATACTCCAGTAAAAAACATAGCTTACATCTTATAAACAATTTACACATTAGTTCTTTTACGATAACATAGACATAATGCGTAAGTGGGACCAAATAGATCCCTGGTACCTGTTATCCCAGTGAATTTTCCTACCAGCCAATCCTACTCATGTTTTATAAAGTTGGATTATTCCTACCACGTGTCCATCCATCTATGAAAGATTCTTACACCAAGTCTTCAATAAAATCACGGTGGGAATGAAAAACTAATATGCATAAGAGTATGGGTGGAGCCAAGAAGGAAGAAGTGAGGCAGTTGCACTTGCACCCCATAAGAGACCAGCCTAAATGTTAAGGCAAACGATTCCAGAGCTCATTGTATAATAGCTAATGGTAAGACTTCAATTACTAATGTGAAGGCAAAAGGGCTCATTTTCTCATTAAAAAAATGGTAAGACTTAAATTAGTTTCAGTTTAGGGGGTAAAACATTATTTCTCATCAATTAAAAAGAATCTTCAAGTTTTACAATTGAGGGTCCAAGGACAATTAAGAAGTTTTAATTCCCTAAATTGGGTTTATGTCTAAATGCTTCGTCATGTTTTTTTCTTTTTTCCCATTGTTCATACAGAGAGCACACTTGGAGGAATTGTTGTAATCTTCGGTAGCTCGTGGATTAATAATCTGAAGGCTAAGGATAACATATTTTCTCTTCTTTGCAGGTATGGTTTCAGAAGGAGATCAAAATTCATTTCAGTCAACCTTCGTAAAAATTCCATCTCTGGAATTTGGGTTGAAAGAATAAAAGGATCTTTGACAACTATGTGCTCCTTGGGATGAAAGCTTTGAGATGATCAAAGTTCATGCACCTTCTTGGTGTTCTACCAAAACTTTTTTGAATTAATTCTATCACTGGGATTAACTCTAATTTGAAAGCTTTTTTATTTGTTGTAAGATTGTACTTCTTTAATCTTGAAGGGCTATATTTTCATGCTTTTATCAGGAAAAGAGCCACATCTTGTAGTTTCAAGGTTGCCTCTATTTTAGCTTGCAACTTTGTGGGTCTCTATTTTTTCCTAAGTTGACCAATGTAACTTATCAAAATTTTCAATGAAAAGTTAATATTACTTGTCAAAAAAATGAAAGGAAAAGAAATTTTAAATTTTTTTAAAAAAATTGTAACTAGAAGGCACTTTGTCAGCCATTCTTTTTTTTTTTTTTTTTTTTGGGGGGGGGNTAAGAAAAAAGACTTTGATAAGCATCATGGATCATACAACCCTTTTATAAATTTCAAACATCAATGAAATTGTCTCTTATAAAAAAAAAAAAATCTTTAAATGCTAATAAATTAGTAATCACATTATGGAATAAAAGTAATAATATTATTATCACAAATTTGCTGCCAATGCAAAATACATTCAAAATTTTGAAAAGAAAAATTATATAGACAATAGGCATACACAATACAAATAACATTCAGACCAAAAGAACAACCCCTTTCCTGCCTGCCACCTCTTACTAAAAACACATGCACAAATTATAGGCAAAATCTTATTTCAAGTGTGAACATGAGGCAAGAAGTAATATCCAGAGAGGAATAAGGACATATATTGGCCAGATATCTTGCATCAAATAATTGTAAACTCAAGGACTTCAATCAAGACTAACAGGCTAGTAATAATCATATAACAATTAAACCATTAAAAAATGAACAAGTATATAAACATACAAAACCATTAAGAAATAAACGTGCTAACTAAGACCTTGTCAATTGTTGGAACTGGGGGCGCAGGACCATTCTCTCTTCTAGCTCTACCTCTCATTTCTTCATTATTCTCTTGTGCCTGCTGATCAGCATATTGTATCAGATACTTTTCATCCATGGATACCAATATATTGATTGTGAAAGATATAAATAGCTAGAGACTAAAGATTAGAGTATGGAAAGATATACACACGTGGTAGATAAAGACGTGGCAATAATATCTTAAGATACAAATCTTCAAAAGGATACAAAAGATGCAATGTAAGATTTTTCAAAAACAATAATCTTTTTTATTTGAAGCTAATGAAATGCACACCTAAGATCTCATCTGTATTTGCATTGGCGGGCAAGTTTAATAAACATAAGGATGCTGGTCCGGTTGATTACAAAAGTGTTCTTCAAGTAGAAAAAATAAATGATGGTGATGAAGAAGAAGAAAAGGTAGCAACAAAATTCTTTACTATTGAAAGCCCAAAGAGAAGAATCCAAATACATTCAACCGAAAGTGTAACAAGATTCAAATGAGTCTCTGCTATTAGCAACAAATTCAAATGCATTATTGCCTATTCAAGTTTTTTTACTAATCACAAATAATTTAATTAATTATAATCTTTATACTTCAAGAGAGTCTTTTACTAAATAATAAAATTATTTAGGCATAAGAAATCTTGTAAAACCTCGAGAAATAGTATAGGTTTTCTTTAAAGCTACTAGAACCTAGCAAAACATGTTCATGTCCTTAAGGTATGCCTTCTGAGGGATATGAGAATCTTTGAAAGAACCTAGGAGGACAATCTATTGAATTCAAACGATACTAACTTCAAAGAATCAAGTGTGAGGTAATCAAAAAGGTCATCCAAGTACAAGATATTAGCATCAAAACAAATGCATCATAAAACAGATGGCTGTGCAGTTAGTAAACCAAGGGGTGACTTTGTAAGTCACGTTAGGCTAATATATATGTTTCTTATCTCCATCCTTTTTGTATCTTCCTCTCAAATTTTCAATGACCAAATGAAATTTTGTTCCATACGTATTCCATAAGGTAGACTCTATTATTGTCATGTTTCCCTTTAAAATTTCTACTGCCCTCCTTCCAAACTCCAACAGATCTCTACCTCCAGACCACTCGATCCAGAAGTGCTCAATGTTTGATGGAAAACTTGAGAAGACATTATAACTATAAATATAAGCAGGCATCATGCAAATTATTGAGCCACAAGTTTAAAGGAAACGAACTTAATGTTTACTAGATTTTCTGTAGCGACCCATGCCCGGGATTCGGAATCCGGATTTTGGCACCTAATGGCCCCGGCATTCCTTTGCAACCCTGCGACATGGCCACATTACCTACTCCTCGCTTCTTAAGAATGAAGACTATCCTCACAAACCAATACAAGTCCTTCCAGCATGCTTTGTCATCACTCACATGCATCCCAAAAAAAATTCTAGAAGGTCACCCAACACAGAATTGCTCCAAGTAAAACATGTTTAACCATGGAGTTCTTATGATTGAGCCATCGAAAAGAAAAGTACGCCTTGTTGGTAATAGGTAGTGGTTTGCAATTATTTTAAGCCTTTCTTAGCTAAGTTATCCTATCCCTCATTTTGATGTAGCCTCCGTTCATTCATGTACCCCTCCTTTATTCGAGTGTCACATTTTTTAGTTTTCATATTATTGAACAACAAATTTAAAGGAAACAAACTTATTGTTTACTACATATTTTATAGGTTTCAGTCTTCATCGGGATAGGTCAAGGATGCGTCGGAACTGAGCACTAACTAAACTACGCAAAACAAATAGTAGATAAGATTCAAAATGCTCTGAACGATAACAGGCAGAACAAGAGATAGCACAAGACCTGCTGAATTCGGGCTCTTTTTTGAAAGATTTGTTCTTCGTGTACAGATACAGCTTGGATAAAATGCTCCACTTTATCTAACATAACCTAATAAGTTCACAGGAAAAAAAAGACTGTTCAGAATAGAGCTTGATTATTATACACACACGCACACAAAATATTTCACAAGAGAGAAGAAAAGTGAGAAAGTAACAGGAAAGAGCTCCACGATGCATAACCCTTAACAACCAATTGAAAGAATTCCATGATGCATGGATATCCTAGCTGCCCCACTTCAAAGAATAAAGAGCAAGCAAAATGAAATTCTCCAATACCTAAGATTATTTTCTTTTTAACAATAGATATATAGCATACCATAAATCCAAAAAAAGGAGAAATACACAGATTTGACAAGGAGATAGGAATCAAATCCCAAAGCCTCAAAAAGGGGACTCTATACATGTAAAAGAATGTAGGAGTGTTACAGAACAACACTCTTATTGATCATTATATAAACAATATGATGAGGAGATGGTAGATTATTTCAACCCAGCACAATGGCACTTTACAGAATTAACTAATTGAGAAAGAAAAAAATAGCTACTTTTCAATTCCAATGAGCAGCATATAAGATTTGAACTTTAGCTCTGAAAATACACAAGGTTGACACATTAAAGCAAGAGAAAAGGTTATTAAGAAGTAGAAAAAATGGTAGACATACGTTAGAAACGAGCAATAAGTTCAGATGAAATCCTACTTCCAAAGGAAAAATATGTCAGCAACGGTGATCAAGTTTGCAAGAAATAAGAATAGACCATTACCTCACCCGCGTCAGTAAGATAACCACCCATAGCAGGAAACTCCTTTCTATATATGTGCATCAGCAAATTAATAGCACCCTGAACCAGAAAATTAAGTCATGATACGATTGTTAAAGATAAAAATTATGGAAAAGAGGCAGTATATGACTTTACAGCCCTCAAAGCACTGAACTTGGGTATTTAGCCATTTAGGAAACAAAGAAATAACAGTATGCTCCTTGTAAACAGCTAGATCCCCTTACCTCTCTTATCTCCAAGGTTGGCATATGTGGAAGAAAATCGTTGCCAACAAAGAAACACAAAAACACAAAATCATCCACTATTCGCTCAAAATCAACCTCAAAAGGTGGATTGGGAATGTCCAATTCATACTGCAAGTATTCTCGTAAAACCCAAATGTTGAGAAACTGCACAGGGAGTACATCATGTCAGATACAGCAAGACATACTAAATAAGATACATTGAACCTTTGAAATAAAGATAACATATTCTCCAACCTGATATTTCTTTTTATGAATTGGAGTTTCATCGGCTGCATTCCAATCTTCTGGACCATCAGACTTTCCACGACACTCAGCTGCAAAATGACCAACTTTGCCACAATTGAAACATTTTTCCTGTTGCCCTGGTAGCATTATTACCTGCACGACTAATGTGTGTATTCAGTAATCGATCAATTTGAAGCAGGAGATCAGCTAGAAGTTAGAAATACATAACCACTCATAAGACAGTCAACTGACCTCTCTTAAAATTGAAAAGTGAATCTCGTGTGTTGCTAGACTAAGCATAATCAGATCTGCATCCTGAAATTAATACACAAAAACAGGAATTATAATGTAATAACTCTTTCTGCGCACACAGCCAAGAAGCATTAAAGAAAAGGAAAATATGAAAAGCTAAGATAGAAGTCACTCACCAGACCGTACAGACAATGTCGAGTGTTTGGATCAAAACCAGGCAAATTGCGTTGTAGCCGAATGTATGACATAATTTTGTGCTCTCCCTCGCCAGGAACATTTGAATCAGATAGAATAACCTTCAAATAATCATCGAATGCATCCCCATAAATAAACATAGAGAGAGAAAGTATCCTGAAAGCCAGAGGTATAAAAGGTGGAAGATACAGAAAGGATTACTCCACCAATAAGGAATTATCCAATCTTTAAGCCAATTGAAGATGAAAGAATGAGAAGAACAAAAATGTTCCAATCATACCTTCGTAAACCTCCACCCTGGGTTGTGATTTAATCTTGAATGCGCGTAATACTGAAGTGCTACGGAGAGCACTGCCATAAATTGAGTTCCGGGAGTGATGACATTAGAGTCACATGTTTCGGGCTTCTCCTTAGGTAATAAGCTTTGCCCATCAGCTTCAAACGCTTTTCTTAATCTTTCTTCTTCAGCTTCCTAACACGTGCAGAGCAAAAAGTAATTAAGATTCCTTCAGTGATCATAAACATACATGATGATAGATGGCATATAAGCAGTCTCACGGCCTCGGCAGCATCTTTTGCAGCTCTGAAACGCCGAGAACGTTGCTGATTCATTTTAGCTCTAGGTGCAACACCATCTGCCAAATTCTAAGATTATTAAAATAGACCTTGCATATAGAGAACAGAAATGCTCCAAGAACCTAAAATAGTTCATACCAATTGCCATGTAAAGAACCTTTCTTGGCCGAACCAATGAGAAGAGATGGTCAATGTAATCGAAAATGGATTTAAATACATCGTCGTATGTAGCTGGTGGAGGCTGAACATGTAAATCAAACACAAATCATCAGCAACAAATTTCAACAATTCTTACAGAAAATAAATCTAAGATGGAGGCCGATTCAGTAGCGTCACTCGTCAGCATTCCTAATAGTCCAAATCAAAACCACGTCTATTCACAATTCTTTATGCCTTACAATTTTTGAATTCGGAAAGTAAATTTTCATTTCGAGAAAAAAAAACCATGCGTCGTTCTCATGCCTCAAAAACCATCAGAGTATAGTTTAAGCAGCATTTTGATCGACACTGGTAACTTTTCATTTCTAAATCAAATTTACTTCGCTTTGTGGGAAAAAAAAACGACGATATCTGATATCCAGACTCCGCATTAGACAAATTCCCACGCCAGAGACCACAAGCTAGAATTTAAGACAGAGAATTATCCTTTTCAACATCTAAATTTCGCAAAACCCTCCAAACACTCTGATATTCTGCCAACACTGCGCTACTCTACGAGACATCCAAACACATATACATGAAAGAAACTCAAGCTTGGCCACATAACGCAACTATAATGCTCATTTCCCCTCGCAAACCAATCCCATTACAATCTCAAAACTGAAGCCAATGTAAAGGAGGTCAAGAACTGAATACCTTGCCTTCAGGATGAAAGCACGGATGAATTATGCCATTCATATCCAAATACAAGTTGTCAAACTCCATTCCATTAGGGTTACGCTTGGAGACGTCGATCGGCAAGACGACCCCGTTGGGGCCATCAACTGGCTCTTCCTCGACCACATCGGCGATCGACCGGGGGTACCGGTCGGCAAGCCACCGGTAGAAGGCAGGGACACCCATGGGCGCTGGAGCTCCGGCGAGTCAGTTCAGAGAAGAGGGAATTTCAAGATCTGTAAAAAGCTTCTATTGCAGACAAGTTAAGGTACGGATGCTTCCGCAAACAAAGAGACGATGGGGAAATTGGAACGTGTTTGGAAACGAAGATTGTGTGTCCTTATCGTTGATAACTATTTCCTTTCACCATTTTTCATTTGTTTGCAATTTTTACCTAACCTTTTTTACCAAATGATTTTAAGATTATTTTATTTTACTTTTAGTGAATATGAAATAAAAAAATTACAATAAATTTAGAGTTTATCGTAAAAATGAATATATTTGCAACGTATTAAATTCTTAATTAGATCTTCTTAAAAAAAATAATCTAGCAGATATTGTCTGTTTTTGCTCGTTATCGTCGTCAGCATCACAATTTTAAAACGTGTTTAATAGGAAGAGGTTTCTACACCCTTATAAAGAATGTTTCGTTTCCCTCTCCAACCGATGTATGATCTCACAATCCACCTCCTTGGAAGTCAAGTGTCCTCGTTGACACACCGCTCAGTGTCTGGCTCTGATATCATTTGTAACCGTACAAGCCTAACGCTAGCAGATATTGTCCGCTTTGGCTCGTTACATTTCGTCATTAGTCTAACAGTTCTAAAACGTGTCTAATGGGATAATGATTTCATACTCTTATAAGAATGTTTCATTCTCCTTTTCAACCGATGTGAGGTCTCACACTATAATTCAACAATTTCGTAGTTAGGTCAAAGGTTTGAAGTCACCCCTTTAACTAAATATTTTAAAAAAATTGTTCAATGGAAGCTAAACGTTTAATTTTGTCGTTACGGTAAATTTCTGTTTTCGTTTTTAACTTTTTCAATTGTCACGGACCAAATAAAAATTTATCGTAAAAAAAAATAGAAAAGAGTTATTAATGAAACTTTTGGAAGTTTGAAGATATATTTTTTTTTATATAATTTAGTCAATACTATTTCATCTTCTTAGTATGTTGAGACATAGATGAGTCTCGGTTTCATGCCTAGAACAGGTGTAGGTGTCAGAGATAAAGGGGAGCAAAGCTTCAGCTCGTAGTTATTGAAAAAATTGAGTTTTAGTTTCGTATCTAAGTACTTCATATACGTGTTATAAGCGGGAGATAGCGTATGACAGACGATAGCAATTATCGAACAACAAAAGTGCATGACGGTGCAAGGAGCATAAGGGAGTGGTAAATTGTGGCGCCCAATCAACACCATATGACAACAAAGCAGATGGAGCGACATGTGGCATACGATAGTACAGTCAAGAGGGTTGAATGGTAAACATCATCATCAACAGGAAAACTATCGAGAAACGAGGGCATGCAACACAAAGAACAAGCATAACTCAACAAAGTTAACCTATCGCGTCGTATCTTCGTTAGTCAACAAATTGTCAAAGACAATAAAAAAAAACTATTTGACACTCTTCATGGACTAAAATAACTCATTTAAAATTTTAGTGATGAAATTGACACTAGCTTTAAATCTGATAGACGCGAGTAGAATTATAAAATAGAATATTAATTATAATATTATAATAAAATAGAACCTTAATTATTACCTGACACAGAGAATTTTCCATTAAAGTATATTATCACGATGAGCTTAACTTGAATTTGTTAGTCCCAATTCCAAATTATAAATCTATGGGTAGTTTGTTGGTCTATCGTGTTCAGTAAGTCGAAGAATTTGATCCATTCAATCTAATCCGTAAGGTTTGATTCAAATAAATAAAACTCTTATGATTTTTGTTTGTTCATAGATTTTTTTGATTAAATCAAATCGATGACTGTTAATTTAAAATATAATTTATTTGCTTAGTTATAGTTATTTTTATATATATATATATATATATATATATCATAATTATTTATTGAAAGTTAAAATTTGAAATATTTAAAATGTAAAATGTATTTTTTCAATAATTAAAATCTTAACTTTGAAAAATAAATAAATAGACACTAATATTTTAGTGTTTAAAAAAAAAAATGAATAAATGACTGCCTCGACAAAAGGGAATGAAACGTTAATTATAAAGGTGTGAAAAACCTCTTATACTAACACGTTTTAGAACTGTGAGTATGACGACATACGTAACGGGTCAAAATAGACAATATCTATTAGTAGTGGGTTTAGGTGGTTATACAAATAACTCGAACCCAATTTTTTTTTATTGATTTCATTATAAAAGCGGAAAAAAATGTCAAATCGAGTAAACAAAAATTATCTCAACTTTGACAAAAAAAAAATTACAATCTACACGAGTAAAAAAAAAAATCTCAACCTATTCAATCCAACTCGCGAACGATCGAGTCAAAAGAAATAATTGAACCTATCCAATCCAACCCGCAGACACTCTCATATATTAGCCCCCATAAAGACGAAAAATAATAATAATAATAATAATTACGAACGACATAGTCAACAAATAAGACAGCCTAGCAAAGTTAGGATCCCATTTTGATTGTTGCTTTAATTGCCAAATGTTGCATTTTTCAACCTTAGAACCTGGCACGCTATTTCTATAAATGTATTTTAAAATACAATTTATTAAATAATTTATAAAATTATAACATGTAACATAGTTTAATACAATCATTATCTGAATAATTAAATGTAACACCAGCATTATTGAATATTTATTATTCAACAATATACACTTAATATTACTTAGTATATATCATTGTATTCACAATTATAATAAAATTTATTAATTATGATATTTTGAATTTAAATTTTATATCGATCAATAATTATATATATAATATTTAAAATTCATATAATCGACTAATTGAAGGGCACATTTGACATTTCACCACGCCCATTCAAAAGTCAAGCTTCCATGTACCTTATCTTAAAATTGCACCAATAAAAAATTTATTAAATATTTAATATTTAATGGAAATATTAAATAAAACATGTGGATAGCAAGTACCTTCATACATAATTCAAGTGTTTTTTTTTAATTTAA
The DNA here is from genome assembly GCF_002806865.2 of Cucurbita pepo subsp. pepo. NCBI lineage: Eukaryota > Viridiplantae > Streptophyta > Magnoliopsida > Cucurbitales > Cucurbitaceae > Cucurbita > Cucurbita pepo. The sequence continues at coordinate 8,217,004 of NC_036648.1, read as the reverse complement.
TTACTTAAAAAAAAAAACTCAGAGTTAATTGCATTTTTTCAAAAAATAAAAAAATAATAAAAACTTTATTATAATTTTTTACTATATGTTTAAATTTGGAATTTAATTAAAAAGGTTTAATTAAAAAAAAATTCAGAAGCCAAATTAAAATATGAAATAAAAAAAAATTCAATTATATTATGGATAATTACATAAATGACGTGGAAAAAGAAATAAAACGACTTTTTTTTGGCTTTTAGTTTTCATTTTCCATATTGAGAAGCAACTCTGTTTTTTTTTTGTTTTTTTTTTTTAATTTTAAGAAAATAACAACACAAGAATCCGGTTTTTTTTTTTTTTGGATTAAACCGATTTTAAGTCGGTTTATTTTATTGGCTTGGTTCATGTTTTTAGGTGGATGATGTGGCATTTTTAAAAATGAAATAATAAAAAAGCAATATTAATTTTTTTTGGTCTAAATTAATAAAAATATTCCTAATTTTTATACTTTATCTTAAAATATATATAAATTGTCGGAGGTTTGATTAATATTATTATTCTAAAACAATAAAATAGAACTTTGAATTATTTTTAATAATTTAATAAATATTTTAATTATTAGGTGTGATAGAAAATAAATCGAACCGGACCGGGTCCACTACTTTTAACGGCAATAGCCGCGGAAGGACGGAAATCTCGAAAAGGTAAAAGAGTCTTAAAGCCGGACGTCTTTCTTTACACTCATTCGTGTATAAAAGTAGGAAAATCAAAGTCCATTACTTCTGCCCTGCTCTTGGATTCTCAGATAAGCTTTTTCTGGTGAGAGTTTCGATCTTGTTTGCTTGTCATTTTCATCATCTTTTTTATTAGCTTCTTCCTTTTTTCAGACATATTGTGGTTTTGAGCAAGTTCTGGGAATTTGGGTATCAGTTGGCCGTGAAATTCTTCAACATTTTGACTGTTTCTTGTGAAATTGTTTGTGTGTTGGTTTTATTTCTAATGAGTTTCTTAGTTTTCTGGTTTTATTATTTACTTTTGTGTGTGTGTGTGTGTGTGTGTGTAGAATTTGTATGGTTATCTTGGGTTACCTCGTTTTGCAGCTTTGTCTTTTCCTCAAACTGATATCTCATATGAACTTGGGAATGAACTGATTGGCTGGTTGATATAATCTATGTTTGTTTTGGTAATTGGGTTATCTTTTTGTTCATTTTGAGGTCTTAAGACAAGTTTCTTTAATTAAACGTATTGGAGTAGAATTTGGGTTACTTTTTTACTTGGAATCAAGTATTTTGGTTTATGTGCTTTGTTAGATGAACACGACTCTCCACAATGGTATGATATTGTCCACTTTGAGCATAAGCTCTCATGGCTTTTCTTTGGGCTTCCCCAAAAGGTCTCTGACCAATGGAGAGAGTATTATTTGATTATAAACCCATGATCATTCCCTAAATTAGCCGATGTGGGACTTTCATCCAATATCCAGCACCTCCTCTCAAACAAAGTACGTCTCCCCTTAATCGAGGCTCGACTCCTTTTTCTTTTGGAGTCCTTTGTTCGACATTTGAGGATTCTATTGACATGACTAAGTTTAGGGCATGACTTTGATACCATGTTAGATGAACACGACTCTCCACAATGGTATGATATTGTCCACTTTGAGCATAAACTCTCATGGTTTTGCTTTGGGCTTCCCCAAAAGGCCTCCGACCAATGGAGAGAGTATTATTTGATTATAAACCCATAACTCTTATGGCTTTGCTTTGGGCTTCCCCAAAAGGCCTCAGACCAATGGAGAGAGTATTCTTTGATTATAAACCCATGATCATTCCCTAAATTAGCCGAGGCGTCCCACATCCAACATGCTTCACTATATGATGATCAAATTGCATGAAAGGATTCCAATCGTGTTCATGGTCTATTCTCTGATTCTCAGTTATTGAACAGTTTAGAACAGCGGGAAGTTCATTTCTTCAAATTTTATGCCAATAACTGTACAGGATGCATAAACATGTTGTTTGAAGTGTATTTGCTTTGATTTTCTGATTTCTAATTGTTTTTTTTTCCAGCTGCATAGTTGTTGCTCAAAATGGTTGATGCAAAGTGTACAATAGCTAAAGATGTTACTGAAGTGAGAAACTGCCTCCCTTTCCCTCTTCTTTCTCCTGTGGATCGATGGATTGGTTTAGATTATTACCAAGAACTTCAACTCATTCCATACCTATTTCATATCTTAATATTTTCAGCTAATTGGTAAAACACCACTTGTATATCTCAACCGTGTTGTCGATGGGTGTGTGGCCCGGGTTGCTGCCAAGTTGGAGGGGATGGAGCCTTGCTCCAGTGTCAAAGATAGGTACTCTTTTTTTTTTTTTTTATATTAGTTTATGTTTTTTTTTTCTTTTATAATTATAGTAACCCAAGAACTGGCCTTATAATTTATGTAACGATATTGATGCTGCATTTTCTTGCCACAGCTGAACATAGAAGCGCCATCTTTAATACTTTTGGGGGAAACCATATTTCATTAAGAAGATGAAAGAACATGTCTATTTATTTATTTCTCGCTGTTTCTGTGCAATTTTATTATACCGTTAGGTTGTAACTCTGATAAATCGTGTTAGTTTAAGTTAAAAAACAGATGGGTCTTTTATATTCATGCTGAATGCTATTTCCCGTTGCTTTTCTGTGAGATCTCACATCGGTTGGGGAGGAGAACAAAGCATTCTTTATAAGGGTGTAGAAACCTCTCCCTAGAACATGTGTTTTAAAAACCTTGGGGGAAGCTCGAAAGAGAAAGCCCAAAGAGGACAATATCTGTTGGCGGTGGACTTGAGCTGTTACAAATGGTATCATAGCCAAACACCGGGTGGTGTGCCAGCGAGGAAGCTGAGCTTCAAAGGGGTAGACACGAGGCAGTGTGCCAGCTAGAACACTGGCCCCCGAAGGGGGTGGATTGGNGGCTTGAGCTGTTACAAATGTATCATAGCCAAACACCGGCGGTGTGCTAGCAAGGAAGCTGAGCTTTAAAGGGGTAGACACGAGGCGGTGTGCCAGCTAGAACACTGGCCCCCGAAGGGGGTGGATTGGGGGGTCCCACATCGACTAGAGAAGGGAACGAGTGCTAGCGAGGACGTTGGGTTGGATTGTATTGTGAGATCCCACATCGGCTGGAGAGAAGAACGAAACATTCTTTACAAGGGTGTGGAAACTTCTTTCTAGCAGACGCATTTTAGAAACCTTGAGGAGAAGCCCGAGAGGGAAAGCCCAAAGAGGACAATATCTACTAGCGGTGGGCTTGGGCTGTTACATTTTCCCTGTCCAGTTTCCTTCCGGTTACACTTCTATTAGAATCTAGAATTTTCTGCAATAATTGTGATAAGGAAAAATTTTCTTTCCTTTCAGGATTGGATATAGCATGATTTCAGATGCAGAGAAAAATGGTCTTATCACTCCGGGGGAGGTTAGCAATTCCAAATGGTCTTTAATATCTGATTGTAACTGTGTCTGATATGCACACTGCATGGCATTTTCGAGACATTGTTACAGCTCTTACTTTGATTACGCATAGGACTATTGGCATTATACATTTGTCTGTTCATTTTTTGGGGGGTGGCTGATTCACCTTTCCCCCCTTCTATAGAGTGTCTTGATCGAACCTACCAGTGGTAATACTGGTATAGGCTTAGCCTTCATTGCTGCTGCCAAGGGTTACAGGCTTATAATAACCATGCCTGCATCAATGAGTCTTGAAAGAAGAACCATTCTTCGAGCTTTTGGTGCTGAACTGGTTCTCACAGATCCAGCTCGAGGGATGAAAGGAGCAGTTCAGAAGGCCGAAGAGATAAGAGACAAAACACCTAATTCTTACATCCTTCAGCAATTTGAAAACCCTGCTAACCCGAAGGTATCCTCCGAGTTAATTCAATGTGGGACATCATTTTCTGTTTGAGAGATTTATGTTATCTCTTCACGTTTTTTCAGATCCACTATGAGACCACCGGTCCGGAGATCTGGAGTGGCTCAGGTGGGAAGGTTGACGCATTTGTCTCTGGTATAGGGACTGGAGGTACCATGACAGGTACAGGGAAGTACCTCAAAGAACAAAATCCCGACATTAAGGTTTGTTATTCCTCATCGTCAGAACTCTTGCATTGCTGTTATCTGAGACAAGCCGCCTTTTGATGTGTTCTCTCCCCTTCTATGCTTCAGTTATATGGTGTAGAACCTGTTGAAAGTGCAATTCTATCCGGAGGAAAGCCTGGTGAGTCATTCATTATCACGTTGGCCATGTTTCCTACAATGTTTTACTATAATCTCTGCGGTTGCTTCCTTGTCATGTATGTCACGTTCCGGTACATAAACTGGTCATTTTATTTCCACAATGAGCATAAGTCAATGGTAATTGATATGTACTCCTTCCTTGAGGTCGGAGATTCAAATCACATGCCCCACTTGTCACACTAAAAAAAGAAAATCGGTCTTTATGTTATATGTGTGTATACCTTTAAGGAGTGTGTATTCTATATGTGAACTTTACAGGGCCACATAAAATCCAAGGAATAGGAGCTGGCTTCATCCCTGGAGTTTTGGATGTCAATTTGATCGATGAAGTTGTTCAAGTAAGCATCAAACGTTTAATAGATTCTTTCAATAGACATTGGTAGTGCGTGACAATGCCTCAAATGGTTTAACTTACTGGCACATATTTCTCTAATTTTTATACGATGAGTGAGAGTAACTGTGAGATCCCACATCGGTTGGAGAAGGGAACGAAGCATTCTTTATAAGGGTTTGGAATCCTCTCCCTAGCAGACACGTTTTAAAAACTTTGAGGGAAAGCCCAAAGAGGACAATATCTGCTAGTGGTAGGCTTAGGCTGTTACAGTAACCTCTCTCTATATTCATCTTTTTCTCTCCCGATCGAAATATTTGCATGCGAGAGAGATCCCAATTCCTTGTATCCGATTAAGCGAGCCCCGCCGCCTCCACCCAAACAAAAAAGGTGAGCACCGGGAGCGAAAGGTCGCTTGACGCGTTAGCGCTGAAATAAGGGTTCCCACCCCATTCAATGGAGGACTTCTCAATTCTTGCGATTCCCCCGGCCCCTTTAGCTTATTATAAAATCAAAGACTCAAAAACGAGGGTTCCCTATCTATCGACAGTTCATTCATTTTATAAATGGACAATAATTTCTCAGAATTTTCTGTCCTTAGATGTTCAACGAGTAGTCAGACCTTTAATCACCTCTCATGCATCACTGAGTTTAATGCTAGAATATATTTGTAGGTATCAAGTGAAGAAGCTATTGAAACTGCAAAGCTGCTTGCATTGAAAGAAGGTCTTCTGGTAGGTTGCAACATAATGGAGATATTTTATTCTATGTTCATCACAATCTCTTGAACCAATCAGGCTTGAGATCTGATTTTCAAAGCTTTCTTCTGGTCTTTCTCTATGCTATGACAACAATGTTTACATGCAGGTTGGTATATCATCTGGTGCCGCTGCCGCTGCAGCAATTAAGGTTGCAAAGAGACCAGAAAATGCTGGAAAGCTTATTGTTGTAAGTGCTCCTTTTCATTCTCACGTAGTTCTTCGTTTGACATTGTACTGATATTTCATAGCTTGAATGGATTCCTCCACTTCTCTTTACCATTGCAAATCTGAAACAGGTGGTGTTCCCGAGCTTCGGAGAACGATACCTCTCGACCGTGCTGTTCGAGTCTGTGAAACGAGAGACCGAGAATATGGTTTTCGAGCCATGAGAGGTTTCGATAATATTTCTCGACTTCAAATGGAGCGAGCCAGTTGACATTCCCTGCAGATATCCCATTAGCAAGGCCAAAAAAGTGAAGTTCAGACTGCTATGTTTAGCTTTGGATGCTTTAATTTGAGAACTTGTTTTCTGATTGACTTCTTTCTGTATGGTTTGCTCAGTTTTAGTGTAAGAACACAGATGCAACTGAGAATAAGGACCGTTGAATAATGCTTTGAATGAGTAATTTGTTTATGAATAATTGGGTAGAAATGTTACTTGATTTCTATTTTGAAAAATTATATTTGAAATAGTTAAAAAAATTATTTTTAAGTGTTGCTCGAGAATAAATGTACGTAAAAAATTATTATGAAATTAAATAAAAAAATAGTCGTAAGTATTGTTGGATGAAAGTCCCACATCGGTTAATTTAGGGAATGATCATGAGTTTATAATCAAGAAATGCTCTTTCCATTGAGACGAGGCCTTTTGGGGGAAAACCACGAGACTTTATACTCAAAGTGAACAATATCATACTATTTTAGAGAGTTGTGTTCATCTAAATGGTATTAGAGCCATGCCCTAAACTTAGTCACATCATGTGATGTCCACATTGGTTGGGGAGGAGAACACATTTGTCGGGTCCACATTGGTTGGGGAGGAGAACACATTTGTCGGGGAGGAGAACAAACCACCATTTATAAGGATGTGGAAACCTTCCCCTAGCAGACGCGTTTTAAAACCTTTAGGGAGAGCCCAAAGAAGGACACAAACCACCAACCTTGAGGGAGAGCCCAAAGAAGGACAGGAAACGCCCAAAGAAGGACACAAACCACCAACCTTGAGGGAGAGCCCAAAGAAGGACACAAAACGCCCAAAGAAGGACACAAACCACCAACCTTGAGGGAGAGCCCAAAGAAGGACACAAACCACCAACCTTGAGGGAGAGCCCAAAGAAGGACACAAACCACCAACCTTGAGGGAGAGCCCAAAGAAGGACAGGAAACGCCCAAAGAAGGACACAAACCACCAACCTTGAGGGAGAGCCCAAAGAAGGACACACACAAACCACCATTTATAAGGATGTGGAAACCTTCCCCTAGCAGACTTTTTAAAACCTTGAGGGAGAGCCCAAAGAAGGACAATATCTGCTAGTGGTGGATCTGGCTTCCCCTAGCGTTTTAAAACCTTGAGGGAGAGCCCAAAGAAGGACAATATCTGCTAGTGGTGGATCTGACTTCTCCTAGCAGATGCGTTTTAAAACCTTGAGGGAGAGCCCAAAGAAGGACAATATCTGCTAGTGGTGGATCTGGGTAGAAGGACAATATCTGCTAGTGGTGGATCTGGGTCGTTATAAAAAAGAGTCAAGCCTCCGGCCTCGAAGGCATAATCAAAAGGTGAGACATGGATCTGAGTAGAAGGACAATATCTGCTAGTGGTGGATCTGGGTCGTTATAAAAAAGAGTCAAGCCTCCGGCCTCGAAGGCATAATCAAAAGGTGAGACATATTTTGTTCAAGGGAAGGTAGGTGTTGGATACAGTTTCATATCGACTAATTTAGGGAATGATCATGGATTTATAATCAAAGAATACTCCCTCAATTGGTACGAGGCATTTTGGGAAGCCCAAAACAAAGCCCACCCACTTATGCTCAAAGTGGACAATATCATATACCATTATGGAGATTCGTGATTCCTAACAAATATATATACTAACAACAAATTCGGGAAAGTTTAATTTAACCCCACTTAGTTTAAGTAAGCTCGCGAACCAATCTAATAAGTAAACTTTTCACTTATCGAACACAATCCAATCCAAATTTGAATTGGGTTGATTGAATTCTTAGAATCATTATATTTTTTGAACGCCCTTACAGTAAAACGAGTGGAATTGAAACTATTTAAAAAAAACAAGGCACTTTTTCAATTTATTCCATTGCATCCCTTAGTGCAATGGACAAACGTGCATCATTCTTCTCGAACCATGCATGTACGTGCATAGGTTGTTCGGGAAGAATAACGCCCGTCTATTTGTTCGGAGCTAATTTAAAATTAAATCGTACAATTTATTTAATATAATAATGAACCGTTGAATGTGAGTGACACATTTGATTTTGTTTGTGTTGTATAGAAGACAAAAAGAGTACCGTATTTGATTATAATATAAAACATCATGATGTTCTCATTTGACTTATGGACCTTCTTTTATTACATTCACACACCAATGACCAAGAAATTTCAGAAGGCTTTAAATTATTTTTATGTTTAATTTTTTTTTTCAATTCAAATTATTCATTTTTAATTTTAAAAACTAATTATTTAAAGAGTATAAATAATATATATATATATATATATATATATAATTTAAAGAGATATTTAAATTTTATGATCTACATTTTTGAATTTTAAATTTATAATCCTCTTTAATCTTAATATATTGTTTAAGAATATTAAGAATATTTTTTATATATTTTTTTTAAAGGATATTTTTTTAAATNAATAAAGGATATTTTTTAAATAAAGTATAAAATTTAGACCAATAATTTAACCATATATTGTATATTATATTTTAACATAAATAAAATTTTGATTATGTTTTTTTTTTAATTTATAAATTTTGGGTCGAGTTGTTTAGATTGGTGACTTGAACAACTCGAATAGAGTTTAGAATTCAACCAAACTCTCTATTTTTTAGTTGGGTTGTCGAGATTTAAAAAAAAAAAATCATATTTATCTACAATATATGTCAAGATAATAACTAAAATCTCATAAAATTTAAATTTTAAATATATACAAGTCACAATGCATTACTAACATTTCTTATAAATGTTAAATATTTTTAAAAGCGGTGTACGGTTGTGANTCGAACAACTCGAATAGAGTTTACAATTCAACCCAACTCTCTATTTTTTAGTTGGGTTGTCGAGATTTTTTTAAAAAAAATCATATTTATCTACAATATATGTCAAGATAATAATTAAAATCTCATAAAATTTAAATCTTAAATATATACAAGTCACAATGCATTACTAACATTTATTATAAATGTTAAATATTTTTAAAAGCGGTGTACGGTTGTGAATTTTAATCCTATTTTTAGGTCGATTGGGTCGACCCTACCAAAATATTGTCAACCTAGAAACCGAACCTCGAAAATAATGTAAGTTAATTCCTTGGTTAAACCGGCTAAAAAATATATATTTATAATATTTGATTTAGGTCAAAATTTGTNACAAACGGAACCTCGAAAATAATGTAAGTTAATTCCTTGGTTAAACCGGCTCAAAAATATATATTTATAATATTTGATTTAGGTCAAAATTTGTTTGATTTATGAGGTTAATTTAATGAAATAATTTGGAATTTCAAAATCTAAAGACCGAATTATATATTTTAAAAATGTAATTATAACTGTTTAACTACTAAAGAAAAAGATATGACCACCTTTTTCGCACGTATAAAGACAGATGTCCACGTCATTTCCAAGTAATTTCAGAAGCCGTCTTCAAGCCTTATGAGTAGCTGCTCGTTGCTCCGTCGAGTCCAGGCTTATGAGCTAAGCAATTGGCCACCGTTAACGGCGGAACTCCGACGATCTAGCTGAGAATCTCACCTGGATCGAAGGCGGAGCTCCAAGGACAAGCTATAAAGGTATTGATACTTAGATGCTTGTTGGATTATGTTTCTGGTTTTACGATCGTCGAAGTAGGTTTTGAATTTCTTTTGAGAATATCAGGAGGAAGAAAATGGCGGGAGCGTTAATTGGTGGCGCGGGATTGGGCGTTCCATTTAACGAGCTGGCGGCCATCTTGAAGAAATTTGGCGAAAGGGCGATGAACTTCGATCCTGTTCTTAAGGAGATCCAATCCAAGGTAAATACCATAATTCCTCTGGTTTCGGAAATAGAGGAGCTTAATGAAGCCCTGGAGTATCCAAAAGAAGAATTGGAGAATTTGAAAAAGACATTAGAAGTTGCCAAAAAGCTAATTCCTCGGTGTGTCGGATTGTGGAAGTATAATTATCTAAGGAAGTCAGATTACACAAAGAAGCTGCGTGAGTTGAATTCCGAAATTGGAAGTTTCAGGGACATTTTGTTGATTCAAACGGCTAGAGACGGGAAGAAGACCATGAAATTAGCGTCTGAAATCAAGGACGTCGTTCACAGGATTGATAGCAGGTGTGAAATAATCAACACGGTGGATTTAAGTGTGGCAGTTCCTGAGATTGAAGGAGAATGTGTTGGATTGGAGAAGCCAGTTGAGAGATTAAAGACGAAGCTCTTCAAAGATGGGGTTCGATTGTTGGTAGTGACTGCTTACGGAGGTTGTGGAAAAACCACTCTGGCCGTAAGGTTTTGTCACGACAAGCAAGTCAAAAGTAAGTAACTAAACCATTTTTCTGAAGAACATATGTTACAATTTAAAAAGTTATGTGCAGTTCTTACAGATGCTTTCTGATTCTGCCTTTTCACAGATAAATTTCAGGAAAACATACTTTTCCTCACTGTTTCAAGCAAACCAGATACGAAACTTATCTTAAAATCTATAATTCAAAGCCTCGGGAGGTTTGTAGTATCTGATTCTGTAAACGACGATGAGGCGTTCCGGCATTTAGAACAATTGATGGGTCAATCGAGTCGAAATCCTGTATTGTTCGTGTTGGATGATGTCTGGGAAGGTCCCGAATCAAATAAGCTTCTTGAAAAGTTCTCTCGAATGCCTAACTGCAAAATTTTGGTCACCTCTAGAAACAAGTTTCCTGCATTTGGTGAGCCATATGCTTTGGAACCTTTGAGCGATGAGGATGCTAGGGAGCTGTTCCGTCGCGCGGCATCGTTGGATAACAGAACACCACAGTTCCCGGATGAACAAATTGTAGAAGCGGTAATTGACCTACACATTTGATACCCCCTCCAACCCTTTCCCATACCTGAAATGTAACTGAATTTTTGGATTACTGAATTGCAGATAGTGAAGGGTTGTAAGAAATGTCCACTTGCTCTGAAAGTGATTGCAAGATCACTTTCGGGTAGAACTGCACCGATTTGGAAAGCTACCGAGAGGAACATATCTAGAGGAGATTTTATCCTGGGTTCTGAGGAAACGCTTCTGGAGTGCCTCAAAAGCAGCTTAGATGCAGTCTCAGATGACAAGATGATACTCAAGGAGTGTTTCATGGACTTAGGTTCATTTCCTGAAGACCAGAGAATTCGTGTTGCTATGTTTATTGACATTTGTGCAGTGTTGTATGAACAAGATGAATGCGAAACATTGTCGAACCTTGATGAGCTCTTCACCCGGAATCTGGTTAACACTGTCTATTTGAGGTAAAATTCTGGGACTTCCGATTTGTGTTTGGTTTATGTTGATCTTGCTTCTTGACTATGTAGTTGATGATACTCGTAGTAAAAACTGTATTTTATTATAGTTTTATATGCACGATGTTGAAGATTGTTGGGAGGGAGTCCCACATTGGCTAGTTTGGGGAATGATCACAGGTTTATAAGTACGGAATACATCTAAATTGGTATGGGTATGAGGTCTTTTTGGGGAAATCAAAAGCAAAGCCGTGAGAGCTTATGCTTAAAGTGGACAATATTATAGAATTGTGAAGAGTCGTGATTCTATCTTTTTATACTCATTTGAATAACTGTAAACATAAAATAAATTGATCGTTGATGTATGTCAAAAAGAGTATTACAAACTATCTCACTTAACGTTTGCTTTATGAAGAGAACAAAAAGGAACACTTAGAAGAAGCATATTCTAATTTTGATTTATCCTCCTTTTGTTCTACGAAACAGTTTCTAAATAATGATTAACTCAATCTTAATGTATAAGTATCTGAGTATACATAGCTCCAGCAAGAGCTGTGGTCTTGCTTGATAACCATTTGTTTATGAATTTGAAGTTCTGTTGTCTTGTTTTGATTATTCTCCAGAAATGAAGCACATGAAGACGATTACTACAGCGAGTCCTACATTACACAGCACGATATACTTAGACAGTTGGCGGTCCATTTGACTAATGAGCAGCGCATAGACCAAAGAACAAGATTGTTTGTGGATATTAGCAGAAATGAATTCCCGGAATGGTGGTCTAAAAAAGAGATGCAACCCGTGAAATCCCGCCTTTTATCCATAACAACAGGTCCCCCTGTGATCTCTCTCTCATGTTCTGATATTTCATATTCATATCTCTTTGTTCGATCTAATGGTGAATGAGATGTTGATGGTGCAGATGAGATGTTCTCATCTTGTTGGCCTGACATGGAAGCGCCTGAAGTTGAGGTATTAATTCTTAATCCTGGGTCTAAAACTTATGAGTTGCCTGAGTTCGTGAAGCGAATGAATAGATTGAAAGCTCTGATAGTCAGGAATTACAGGTCGTTTCCGACTGAATTGACAAGTGGTTATCAAGTAATGAACTGTTTGTCAAGGCTAGAAAGAATCAGTCTCGAGCGAATTTCAATTCCTTCTTTTAGTAACCATAACCTGAAACCACTGTTACATCTTAAGAAGCTATCCTTCTTTATGTGCAAAGTTGATAGAGCTTTCACGAACTGCTCGATCCAGATTTCGCGTGTATTGCCCAACTTACGCGAGATTTCCATAGATTTTTGCAACGATTTTGTGGCTCTCCCTATTGGATTATGTGAGATTGCGAATTTGGAGAAACTGAGCATTACAAACTGTCATGAATTATCATCGTTGCCTGAGGAACTTGGGAAGTTGATTAATCTAAAAACTCTAAGGCTTAGATCTTGTATTCATTTGGAGAAGTTGCCTGAATCAATCTCAATGCTCCATGAATTAGTGGATCTTGACATATCTCATTGTGTTGGCCTTACCAAACTTCCAGATAAGATTGGCAACTTGCAGAAGTTGGAAAAGCTTAATATGTGGAGCTGTCCTATCATACGCAAGCTTCCAGCATCACTAAGAAATCTAAAAAACTTGAGGAGTGTAGTTTGTGAAGAGGAGATAGCAAAGTGGCTTGATATTGTCTCGCCTCGGCTTCGAAATCTCGTTACAGAACACAAGGAAGAAGTCAACTTGGATTGGCTATTAGCATGACTGCTTGTTCGTTTTCTTATACTCGAAATCGAACCCAATTGTTCGTTTTCTTTACGTTTTGTTCGATTCCTAGTGGGTTGGTTGACTTTGCAGAAAAGAGAGGTGTAGTTTGTTTAAGAACAATTCTTCAACCATATCCTTCATACTCGAAATCGAACCGATATCCTTCCTTGTCCTGACCAAACCAGTTCTTGAACCAATCCACTAGGAATCAAACAAGAAATGCCTTTGGAAGGATATGGTTTTACTTAAGTGGCTTGCTTTGATCCCAAGGCAGTTCTTCAACTTCTTCGTGCAAAGAAACTTTCCTTTATTGGTGATACTCAATACAGAATTCAGGGGAAGAATTATCAAGCAAATCAAATCCGAACTGGTTATATGGGTTCATGTACAGGAATTATCTAGAGTAGAGATCCCAAACTGGCAACATATGGAAGAAAGTTCGAAGTTTCTTGAGTTCGGGATGGTCGGGAATCAAACCGAACCATTAACTTTGGGATGATAACTGGTGTATTATCTATTGAGTTATGCTTGGATTGACTTCAAAATTTGAAGGTATGCTTTACTCTTTTTGAAACTCGATAACATGTATGCATATCTTTTAGTCGTAATGATATTGCTAAATCGCCGATAGCTCATAGCCAAAAATTGAAACTCACAAACTTTCACTATGATATTATGTTAAATCTCCCCACAATCTGAGTGTGAAATTTTAGGTTTTAGCAAAATGCAGGAAGGAATTTCAAACTGAAGTTAAAAGGAATACGCAAGATTTTGCATTGTTATCATTTGTGCAATGGAGTTTGAAGATCATCTCAATCATAGAAAGGTAGAAAAATGTATAGCGTTTTGTATTAAAATTGATGCGCGACGTTTCGTATGACTGTTTATGAACAACGGATGTGAAGTATGAAGATTTGAATCTCCGACTTTTAGGAAAAAAAAGAAGTATATACTAATTATCACTGAATCATGTTCTATGTCAATTGCACGATCGATTGTACAACGATCTTATTCCCTCGATTTGTTGAAAATTCTACATCTATACTACACAATGCAAAAAAAAACGACTTGCTTTTGTCCTTTTGATTATGTAAAAATAATCGAGTCATAATAGAATTTTTAATACTAAGGTTGTGACGATAAGTATAAGGTTGATGTTATATTTTATTTTGGGACATGAAGTGCTATAATTAGTCCAAGCTTTTAATAAATGGGCACTCCTAAACTATGAAGAAAGCCATTATTTCTGACCTTTGGAGCTAAAATAATTCTATGTAGGGACATATGAGGTCAGACATAGGAACCAATTAAATAAAAAAATAATATTTTTTCTTTTTTTTTTTTCTTTTTTTTTTTCTTTTTAAATTTGGCATGATTTGAATAAAAAAAAAATACAAAAAATAGTGGCTTAAAAAGTTTTTACCACAATTAATTAATGTGTTCACCAATATTATTAGATAATATTATATTTAAATTAATGAATAAATATTTTACTTTTTATGGGTGGGTCAAAATATTATTATTTATATTATATTATATTCATGTTAATGAGATCGTTTTTTTTTTTTTTTTTTTTTCCGTTCGTCGATTGTTTTCATGATATAGCTGAAATGTCGGTTTACCCCTTGTATCGTTGTTAACTCATAGACATGGAGAGATATCTATGAAAATATCACATGTTTATAGAGAATAAAAAGACGATTTATTTATTTATTTATTTTGATTATTTATATTTATGGATTAAGTAAGCTCGATATAAGAGTTGGGTCCATAGACGAAACAAACAAATAAAATTACCTTATTCAGTTGTGTTGTGCGTTAAGTGATTTGTATAGTTTACCGTATATATCATATTTTATATTTTATTATAAATATTTATCTTTCTATTGTAAGTACCTTTCCATTTATTACTCTTTCCATATTCTTATAATTTATTTAACTTTCACATCAGTTAAGTGTGGTGGATTAAGCAAAAATTCTCCTATTCCCTCTCGAATATCAGTGGTTGTTCATGTTAGAACGAAGCGATTGCAATAAATTTACTTTTTATTTATTTATTTATTTATCGAAATTAGTATTTCGTGTACCGTTAGATCGAAAAGAATCAAGAAGATAAACTTCCCTCCCGAAGACCAATTTGCCTTTTTTCATCAAAATTGGGTTAGTATTCCGTGTACCGTCGTCTAAAAGAATCGAGAAAAGTTCGTCAATAATAATAAAATAAATAAAAAAATAGATGAGTGAATGAAGTTGTTCATTAAGTCAAAATTGATTTTTTAAAGATAAAGTTGTTCATAATTTGAATGCCCAAAATACCCTTATCTTTGATTGTTTGGATTCCTCCAAAGTGGTCCTTTTGGTTGCCCTTTTTGACTATATACCTAATAATATATTGCCCACACCCTAAAATTCATAACCACGTCACATCACATTGCATGCTAACCCATTACCATTGTTTTTCATATCATTAATGAAAAAATAAAATAAAATAATAATAAATAAAAATATTCTAAAAATAAATGCGCTCGGTATTTTAGACCGAACCCAATTGTTTGGGTCGTAAATTTTTTCAACCCACCAACAAAGATTTTTGGATTTAGTCGGCTGGGTTCGGTTCATTTATTTAATTTTTTTGATAAAAGTAAAATAATATATAAAATATATTTATTTATTTTAAACGTTTATAGCTTAATTTTAATATATATTTTAAAAATTTATAATCGAAAAAATAAATATAAAATTAATTAACTTTAAAATAAATATAATTATATATTAAAAAAAATTAACAATAAATTAACTCAACCCATAAATTTTTTATTTATTTGAACACAATCCAAACAGCTGAAATTGAGTTGGGTTGATTGATCTGATTTATTTAGATCAGTGAATTTTTTTAATATCTTAGACTATGATCGTGTTTCTAGTATCCGTTCTTAGTAGAGAGCCCATATGAGGGGAGACCTTTACATCCGGTTCGGAAGAACTTTCGGCCGAGCGGTGAAATACGTAGAGATCGAGAGGTACACCGACAGTTAAAGTAGTTTCCAAAATGATTATTTTTGGAGTTGATTTTAGACCTAAACTTTATATCTAAAAAAAGGTCCCTACCAAAAATGTAGTCTACATGTTATTGTAATTGTGTTAATAGTTATGGTAACATCATAAATATTATTAAAGAAAAAAAATATAAAAATATAAAAATTTGAAATAAAATTATAATTTTGAATTTAATAGGCTCTTTTTTAGTTGTCACCCACTTTCCTAATGGTTGTTTGAATTGGAATTAAAACTGTCCTTTCATTCCTCCCATGGTTGACTTTACTTTTTAAAATATACGTATATCCGCGTTTTAAAATCGTGAGGCTGACCACGATACGTAAAGTGAAAGTGATATTTGTTAAGATGTTCTTTGCTACCGATTTGTTGTTGTTTTTATATCTCGTTAGCTCGAGCTCTGAATCTTCAACTTTGGTGTCATCTTCATCTTTTGTAAGACGGTCGACTGTACTAATAAGATCGACTGTGACTAGTTTATTGGGCTTTTCTCCGTCCAACGCTGTGGTTTCCTGTCGGTTCGAGTTCTTAATCACCAGGTTTGGTGATGTCTTCATCTTTTGTAAGATGGTCGACTGTACCAACAAGGTCAACTATGACTAGTTCATTATATTAATGGGCTTTTCTCTGTCCAACACTATGGTTTCCTGTCGGTTCGAGTAGAAATCACCAGGTTTTGTGGCGCCTTCATCTTTTGTAAGATGGTCGACTGTACCAACAAGGTCAACTATGACTAGTTCATTATATTTATGGGCTTTTCTCCGTCCAACGCTGTGGTTTCCTGTCAGTTCGAGTTCTTAATCACCAGGTTAGGTGGCGTCTTCATCTTTTGTAAGACGATCGATTGTACCAACAACAGGTCGACTATGACTAGTTCATTATATTTATGGGCTTCGCTCCGTCCATCGCTGCTTTTTCGCGTCGGTTCGAGTTCCTAATCACCAGCTTTGGTGGCGTCTTCATCTTATGTAAGACAGTCGACTATACCGACAAAGTCGGCTATGACTAGTTCATTATATTTATTGCCTCCACTTTGTTCGTCACCGTCCTTTTCTATCCTTACACTCATTTTAACGAAGCTAAATTTATTCATCATCAAGATTTCAAAAGCCGCCATGGTTGCCACCACCATCAATAACATCGACACCTCTATTTTAGTTGACATTTATATTTTTACATTTGAATTTAAATTTTTATTAATATTCATTTTTAATCATCATGTTAATCTTTAGTTAATATTAATTTAAAACATGTCATTAGTAAGTAATTTACTAATGAAGTAATTTACGTATTTATTAAATTAAAAACATATTTATGTATGGTAGACAAATAAAAATTAAAAAATATATATATATTCGAACGGATAACCCAATTTGAAAATAGAGTGTTGGGTCGGGTTACCAATCTATCAAGCCCGAACCATTTTAAACACAAAATAAAAAAAATATTAAATATTTTAAAAATGAACAAATTATTAAAACTATTAAATATTATTTAATTTAGAAAATAATACAATATTTTAAAACATTTAGTTTATATATTTTGTTATTTCTTCCGACCAATGTTTTAAACGATTAAATTTAAATTTGGAAATTAAAAATTAACAAAAAAAAAAAAAAAATCCTAATTATTTAGGAAAGCTTTAAATGCTATGAATATTATCTAAAAATTAATTCAGAGATTATTAGAAATGTTTCTGAATGTAGGGGTGAAATAGTAATTTCGCTGGGGTTCGGATTATGGTATTGGATGCCGTTGATTTGTGCTCAGAGGCCAGCCCCATGCGAACAGTCTAGGGCTAGGATCGCGAGTACTGAAACTCTCAATTATGGAGCGCGTTGATTTTGCACAGTTTTATCTGTGTTTTGTGTAACAATTTTACCCTCGATCAATCCCGAAAACCGAGTCAAAGAAATGGCCACAATAAAATCGAAACAGAGAGAGCCCAGTTCATAGTCATCTCTCTCTCTCTCTCTCTCTCTCTCTCAACGGGATTTTCTCTTTCTAAAACTATTTTGCAACTTCCGAAGTGGAACAAGAAGGACGAAACCCAGAATCGTTGAATACAGCTTCGAATTCAATTCTGAAGGTTACACTTTCATTTCATCTACCGTGGTTTTCGTGCTTTTAAGTCTGATTTTGTTCTTTTTTCTTGGTGGTTGTTCGTCGATACGATACGTACATTTGATTTTGGTCTGATTTTTGTTTTCTGAATTTCGGGTTGTGGAGTTCGTCTGACTTTAGCTGGTCGTTGGCCTCAATTTTCACTTCTATGATCTGATTGGTGTGTTTTGCGAAGATCAATTTTGTGGGATTTTTGAGCTTTTTTTCTTTTCTATTTTAGTATTTTTCCCCTTTGTCTTTTTGGGTGTTTGAGAGCTCTAATGGGGTTGGGTTAGTCTTTGGTGATTTACTGTGTAAATTTTGGCATGGTATTGAAAATTTAATTAGTTCTTGGTTAGTTCTTCGGGCTGTTTATTGGAAATCTATTAGAGATGCCCGCTGCCGTTTAATCTTTGGCAATGGAAATCAATTCGACTTTTCATTTATGATTCCTCATTTCAAGTTTGTGTTGAAGCTCAAATAAGTTCAGATTAAGTTTTCCCTTTTGAGACAACTCCTGCTACGTTTCTTCGTCAATCCATGATTAATTTTCTGAAAGTGATTGGGTTTTTTTCATTTTAATGCTTTAAATGATTTTGTTATGATAAGTATAGTTGTTGGCGAAGTATATGGTTGCATATTGGAGGCGTAGTCTTTTCTTGAATGCCTTTGTATTCTTTCATGTTTACTCAATAGAAGTGTGATTATCCATTAAAAGAAAGAAAGAAAGAAAGAAAGAAAGAAAGAACTGAAGAAATGTTAACCTATTGCACATTTTAAGTTTTGGTTTGCTGCATGTTTGGATTGCCAAGGTACCTTGTCAGTTAACTTTTAGTTTATGCTTTTCCAGTGAGCTCTGCAATGCACCGAGTGGGTAGTGCGGGGAATACATCCAATTCTTCTCGCCCCCGCAAGGAGAAGAGGTTGACATATGTTTTGGGCGATGCCAATGATAGTAAGGTAATGTTTTCCCTTTTTTTGTTTTTGGTCATTGTAATTTTAGTGTATTGAAATTGTATTTCCTTTTTGTTACACTGATTGATTTCACGCTTTTATCATCCTCATGATAAGGATCTCTGTTTGAAAATTGGATTCAATGTACTTTAACTGGACATTAATTTGTGAAGCTCTCGTATATATTTATTGACATGTTATGCTTTTGTATACATATACAGTACCAAAATTTGAAGAAGATATACATGAAATTTGTTTTTATGTGGAGCATCAACCCTTGGTCTATGTTATTTTCTCATGCTACATGATAAACATAGCTCTTCCACTTGACATGAGTTCATGAATTAGCTGGAATTTCTCATGTAATCCTTCATGTATATTTAAAAACCCAGGGAAATGCAATCTTTTTGTTCAATGCTTCAATTATTTCACATGAAGGCTTCCAGTTTTGTGTTACGTTTCGTATTCAAGTATACTATTACATATGGGCTAGTAGTTTGCATTTGTTTATTTACTTTTAATCTGGGAAGGAGTTGATGAGAGAGCTACCATGTCATGTATCTGATTATGTTGGTTCAGAGATCTCTATTCTTATTCTTTTCCCATATAACATACAATAAAATATTTGGTAATGAAGTTGAGCTACAAAGTATTTTTTAAAGCTCAAAGTGCAATAGCTTTCTGGAGCTGAACCGTGAGATGAAACAAAAAGTGCAGTTTATTTATTTTTGTGAAGCGCACTGTCTAGCATGGTTGAAATATGAAAAAGTGTTTTTGTGTTTAGGGTCAGTAAATTGTATTTATTAACTACTAAAGGAAAAAAAAAAAAAAACCTAACAGCAAGGGTTTTTACGTTTATGGTTAGTAATTTTCTTTTTAATTAATAAAGAATCAAAAACCCTAAATGGGAGGTGTTTTGCATTTCCATTTAGTTAAAATTATTAGTTATTATTATTTTTTAAAATTAATGGAGATGGGATTTTTCACCTTAGGGCTTCACTGGAAGGTGCGCCAATGCATATGCATCAAGGTGCTTTATAAAGCACTGGAGCTATAAGATAGATATTCTTGCAGGGAAAACCTTAGATAACTTTTCATGGTCAATAATGTACAAATTTCCTCTGGATATGCTATTTGCTTTAGTTTAGAGTCTCTACAAATCTAATTGAAATGGAAGACCGAGAGGGAAGATCTATGTCACACGGGGTCTTCAACAAGGGGATCCACTATCCCCTTTTTTTTCATAATGTAATGGATTGCCTCAGTCGACTACTGACAAAAGCATAATACGAAGGGCAGATAAAAAGTTTTCAGATTGGCAACGAAGGCTTAAGCATCAACCACCTTAAGTTCGCGGATGACACAATCTTCTTTTCTGATTTGACGTGATCAAGACAGTAAAAACTTTTGAAGGATTTTCTGGACAATCAATCTCCAAAAAATAGAGATTATGGGCATCAATATTAGCACTGAGATTATTGAAGAATTGGATAGCATATATGATTGTAAGAAGGGTGAATGACCAAATATGTACCTAGGATTACCTTTAAAAGAAAACCACAAATCTTTTTTCTTCCGGAAGACTATTATTGGAAAAAGAGACAAATTTCAATCATCATTGTAAAATGGGAAATACCTGATATTTTTACTTCCTATAGTTATACCTCCCTCATTGGAAATTGGGAAGGTCTTTTGTAAGCATTATGAATATTACATCTCTTTCATAAATTTGAATTATCAATGAAATTATCTCTTACAAAAAAAAGAAAAAAAAAAAAGAAAAAAGAAAAAAAAGCATTGTGCACTTGAAACTTACAGTTTTTTCACCTTTCAATGTATGTAGCATTCTGCTGGTATAAATTGCTTGGCTGTGCCGAAGTCTTCTATTGATGGCTGTGATTACCTTTATACTGGGAGCCGTGATGGTACGCTGAAAAGATGGTCACTGTCTGAAGATGTAGCCTCCTGCTCTGCTACCTTTGAGTCTCATGTGGACTGGGTACTTCTTTTTTTACCTTTTCCTTTCTCCCATAGAATTTTCTGTTCTTAATAATCGTCATATTATGGATTCATAGTGTTTTCATGTCTCTTTTGGTTTCTATGTAGCATCTTAGATTTTTATTTTGGAAAGGACTAGGTATTATTTCACGTCGAGGAAGAACTTTTTGTGATACAGTAAAAATATTAATACTAGCTAAAAAGTGAATAATGAAAGAACATAAGAGAAGGCATTGCATCTAAAAGATTAACTTATCAACATCACTTTTCTACTTTTCAGGTTAATGATGCGATCATTGTAGGCAACAATAGGCTTGTTTCATGTTCTTCAGATGGCACTGTGAAGGTTTCTTGCTTTTGATATTCTTCATTTTCTTTTCCATCACATTTCTGTCATGTTGTTAATAGTCTGATTGAATTATTTTGATCTGTTCTTTGACCTATGCTAGACATGGAATTGCTTATCCGATGGAGGTTGCACTAAGACTCTGCGTCAGCATTCTGACTATGTGACTTGTCTTGCTGCAGCAGAAAAAAATGTAATTTCTTTGCCAAACTTTGTGTAAACCTTGTGGTATATGCCCTGATGAAAAGATTGCTGAATGTGAAAGCATGTAGTGAGTCTGTTGGATTTTGTTATGTTGTTTGGAATTAGTATTTCATTTTATATGGGTTGTCTTCTGATCCTATCGTAGTATCATGCATAAATAGAGCAATGTTGTTGCATCTGGTGGTCTTGGTGGGGAGGTTTTCATATGGGATTTGGAGGCTGCATACGCTCCAAATTCAAAGTCAGATGCAACAGATGAGGAGTGTTCAAATGGAACCATTGCTTCTGGAAATCCACTTCCAGTTACAAGTTTACGCACTATCAGCTCTAGTAACAACATTTCTACACACCCAAACCAGTCTCACGGTTATGTTCCAATTGCTGCAAAAGGCCATAAGGAATCAGTTTATGCATTAGCAATGAATGACAGTGGGACACTTCTTGTCTCTGGTGGAACTGAAAAGGTATATTCCAACTCCTACAAACCGTTGTTTGGTTGACATATATAATTATCCCAAGCTTCAAAATGGTATCTTCTGTCAGTTAGTTGAAATTAGTTGTTCCTTCTCACTTCCTCCAGGTTGTTCGTGTTTGGGATCCAAGAACTGGTTCAAAGACCATGAAGTTAAGAGGACATACCGATAATATTAGGGCTCTCCTGTTGGACTCGACTGGCAGGTTGGTTAGATGGAGTCTTTCTTATCTGTTTGGACAATTTTTTTTTTCTGGTGTTTTACTAAAACCTAGTTATTATGACAGTAAAACCTTAGTTACCATCAAACCTAGTTAGTTTGAGCAGTGTGGAATCTACTTTTAAGCATATGGAAACTATTATTGATGATACTGATGTAGAAGATTCTTTTGGTCATCATTTGGCATCCTCATTCTCTTTCTTCATCAAGGCCTAGCAATTCTCTCATTGAACATACGGTCTCAAGATGTGTGAAATTCCTTCGATTCCTAAAATATTCTTTGTTGAAGTTTGATTGCATTGNCGTCATTCTCTTTCTTCATCAAGGCCTAGCAATTCTCTCATTGAACATACGGTCTCAAGATGCGTGAAATTCCTTCGATTCCTAAAATATTCTTTGTTGAAGTTTGATTGCATTGCATCTGTGGTTTGGGTTCAATGGTTCTTGCTTGATGTTTTGGGGCTTAGTTCTGCTTTTCTCCATGGTGGCTGTTCTTTTTGGTTTGGGCTTAGATCGTTGAGTTTTTCCTATTTTTTTGTTCAAGGCTTTTGGTTCTCTAGTGTTGTCTTTAATTTAGTTTTTCAGAGTGCGGTCTTTTGTGCTGAGTTTGGTCCTTCAAGCACTCTCTTTACTAGTTTCTTTTTGTTTAGTTCATTTGGTGTTTATTGTTGTGGAAGTTTTCTTCTGCATTATGTTCTTTTTGGTTTTTTGTAATGGTTCTTTTTGTGTTCTTTTTTCACTGCCTATTTTTGAGCATTAGTTCTCTTTATTTATTCAATGAAAATTTGTCTCTTAAAAAAAAAAAAAAACCTTGAAAGTGGTTCAATAAATTTCTCGAATGTGTGTCAAGTCATCATACTATTCATATCTCTATTGGAAAGTGAAGTTTCGAACTGTTGAGTTTATGTTATTTTTTGTAATTCATTTTTTTAATGTTTTCCAGTATAAAAATCCGAAAGTGGTTCCATAAATTTCTCGAATGTGTGTCAAGTCATCATACTATTCATATCTCTATTGGAAAGTGAAGTTTCGAACTGTTGAGTTTATGTTATTTTTTGTAATTCATTTTTTTAATGTTTTCCAGTATAAAAATCAGTGAATACGCGTTTGGCAATGTTTATTTCCTTTGTTTCATGGACGACATATCTTTGTATTGACAATGAACATTGTTTTTCTTTCTAAAGCCGCAGGTTTCTATTGAATAGTGGTTTTAAATGCATAGGAATCTAAATTTATAGTCACCTGATGACTTCTGAAAAAAAGTTCTATTAAGCAAACTGCTAGAAAGCTCCCCTCTCTCTCCTCTCAGAGCTATCTTTTGCACTTATTATCACCCTCGTTGCTTTGTCCATAGTATTATTTTTAGGAATTATAATAAGATTCTATTTTCATGGCTGCAGGTTCTGCCTATCAGGATCTTCTGATTCCATGATCAGGTAGATGAGTCTTGCCACTTTACTTACTGTAATGTTTATGTAACTTGCACCAATGTTATGCTTTCCTTCTCTTATTAAATTATTTCAAGCATCATAATATGAAGGTCGGTAATTCTCTCCTTGCAGACTGTGGGATCTTGGTCAACAACGTTGTGTGCATTCCTATGCAGTACATACTGATTCTGTTTGGGCACTAGCAAGTACACCATCATTTAGTTATGTTTATAGTGGTGGTAGAGACCTCTCTGTAAGTCTTATTTTGTTGTTAATATATATATATAATTTTCAATTTTGATTTGATTTTTATGTTCAGTTTTATCTTTAATAACCATTTCTGTTTATGTTCAGCTGTATATAACAGACTTGTCGACGAGAGAGAGTCTTTTGCTTTGCACAGGGGAATATCCCATTCAACAACTGGCAATACATGATGAGAATATATGGGTTGCGACCACAGATTCTTCTGTCCGTAGATGGCCTGCTGAAGGACGTAACCCTCAGAAGGTTTTTGAAAGGGGTGGTTCATTCTTAGCTGGAAATCTGTCATTTTCTAGGGCAAGGGCTTCCTTAGAAGGATCTACTCCAGTGAGTACTTCATTTAGTTATTTATCCCGGTTTTATTTGTTAAAAGTTTTGCTATCTCATTTTTCCTCTTGACTAAGTTGCATATGTACTCATTTCTTCTTTGGTCTTTGGATATTATTTTCTTAGACACAACCTGTCTTTTATGTTGTCCGTTGGGCAGCACTTTTGTACTTTTTCTGGGTTTCTTGCCTATTTTCCCTTTGTATCAATGAATTTTTCTTGTTTGTTGTTAAGAAAAGGTTGCATATGTACTGATCTTCCACCACCTTTCCACTAAATTTCAAATTTTGTTGTTTTTGTGTGCAAGCTTGCATTTAATATTTATAAAATTCAGTGTAAAGAGGTTTCATCAGTGTTCAAGTTTTGGAAACTTGAACACTTTTCTACTTGTTTATTGCTTTAAATTTTTTACGTCTTCCACCACCTTTGCACTAACCTACATTGTGAATGTGTATGTGTGTTGTGCGGGGTAATCAAGACTCGAGTTTTTTGCTGATTCCTGGATTTGGGAAAATATGAGCTAAATGATTTTCTGAAATTTTTTTATAGGTTCCTGTATATAAAGAACCAACCTTCACCATTTCTGGAGCTCCGGCAATTGTGCAGCATGAAATTTTAAATAATAGGAGGCATATCCTGACAAAGGTAGTTCTATTACTTAAATGGCGAACTCTCTACTGGCATATACCTTTTTTCTCGTCTATTTATATGACGCATGGTACCTCAAAAGTATGAGAATTTTCCATCACAGGATGCTGCAGGTTCTGTGAAGCTATGGGAGGTTACCAGGGGCATTGTAATTGAGGATTATGGAAAGGTTGCCTTAGCCATTCTTATTCATCATAATTGTATTTGCTAAAATTGATTAAATTGCTGATAATACAAACCAATGCTTAAAGGGGTCAATGGTCATTGAAAAGGGAAAAAAAAAAANTGGCGCATGGAGGATATTAAATTCTTCCGTGAAACAAATTGACATCGATGTGCTTGGTAAAATGTTCATTTTGATAACATATTTTTTTTTGGTTTTAATGTAAACATTTTAGGTCTCATATGAAGAGAAAAAGGAAGAGTTATTCGAGATGGTAAGATATCTTTTCTACATTACTTATGTCACAGTCTTTACCATTTTTGTTAGATAGACAGTCATACTTTGAATTGACTCGACTCCAGGTGAGCATTCCTGCATGGTTTACTGTGGATACGAGACTTGGGAGTTTGTCAGTTCATCTGGACACTCCACAGTGCTTTTCTGCAGAGATGTATTCGGCAGACCTTAATATTACGGGAAAACCAGAGGATGATAAGGTGGCCTTGGAACCCTCTATTTGATATTTATATAGCAATGATAGTCATAGAATGATATTGTTTCTTGTTTTTTGAATAATAACTGAGGTTTCTGGGAGAAATTTTTTTTTCTTATTCTCTCAAAAATAAAGTTTACAAGAAGATTTATTACACAATAAATATAAAATAAGTGAAATCTCAACTAAATAAAGATAACATATTTCACTAACATGTGATAAATCTACAAATAATAATAATAATAAAAAAAAGAGCAAACCAAGGGCTGGACTATGAATGGTGACTTGAAGTTGAATCATGATTGATGGAAGGACTAGTCAATTGATACTTGGACATTTTGCATCTTCCCCTAGTTTATTATTCAATTATGGGTGAGTACTGAATTTTATTTATTTATTTATTTATTTTCAGGTTAATCTAGCACGAGAGACCCTTAAAGGACTTATGGCTCATTGGTTAGCCAAAAGAAAACAAAGATTTGGATCACAAGCTTCAGCTAATGGAGAAGTTCTTTCTGGGAAGGATATTAGTGCAAGAAGTCTTTCCCATTCAAGGCTTGAAGCAGATGGCAATGCTGAAAATGACTCCATGGTCTATCCTCCATTTGAATTTTCAACAGTTTCTCCTCCTTCAATCATTACTGAGGGTTCACAAGGTGGTCCTTGGAGAAGGAAGATTACAGATTTGGATGGAACAGAAGATGAGAAAGACTTTCCATGGTGGTGTTTGGATTGCGTGTTGAATAACCGTCTACCTCCAAGAGAAAATACCAAGTAAACTTCTAAATTCAATGCTCACCTTCCTGATTATTGACTTGAAAAGTTCAGAGTTTTCTCGTGTTTTTTAAACTGATTATAATGCATGATTTGATAAGTATAAAACAGATAGTGCATTCTTAAAAAATTTATGCAGGGTAGTCAAATAATATTATTATTGTTATTATTTTGATAAGAAATAAAGATCTTCTCTTATCAAAGAAGTCAAAAGAAACAGCCTAAAGGCCCTAGAGATGAGGAATCTCTAAGACTAAGAGAGAGGAGTACTCAAAAAAGGCTTCTAAAGTAGGTTGATGAGAACAATGAGAATATTCTTACAAAAAAGGAAATATTACAAAAAACTTTATGGTTGGCACTCCAGGTGGATGGCGTCTGCCGTACACGAATGCACAATAAGGATCTATGATAGAGAACTTATCTAGAGAAGATTCTCGAGTTTCTCTCTTTCCAAATCTTCCCGAAGGTGTGGTCTAACCTTTAGTAGCCCCATGGATCTTGTCTNTTTTTCCAAATCTTCCTGAAGGTGTGGTCTAACCTTTAGTAGCCCCATGGATCTTGTCTNCACAAGGTGGTCCTTGGAGAAGGAAGATTACAGATTTGGATGGAACAGAAGATGAGAAAGACTTTCCATGGTGGTGTTTGGATTGCGTGTTGAATAACCGTCTACCTCCAAGAGAAAATACCAAGTAAACTTCTAAATTCAATGCTCACCTTCCTGATTATTGACTTGAAAAGTTCAGAGTTTTCTCGTGTTTTTTAAACTGATTATAATGCATGATTTGATAAGTATAAAACAGATAGTGCATTCTTAAAAAATTTATGCAGGGTAGTCAAATAATATTATTATTGTTATTATTTTGATAAGAAATAAAGATCTTCTCTTATCAAAGAAGTCAAAAGAAACAGCCTAAAGGCCCTAGAGATGAGGAATCTCTAAGACTAAGAGAGAGGAGTACTCAAAAAAGGCTTCTAAAGTAGGTTGATGAGAACAATGAGAATATTCTTACAAAAAAGGAAATATTACAAAAAACTTTATGGTTGGCACTCCAGGTGGATGGCGTCTGCCGTACACGAATGCACAATAAGGATCTATGATAGAGAACTTATCTAGAGAAGATTCTCGAGTTTCTCTCTTTCCAAATCTTCCCGAAGGTGTGGTCTAACCTTTAGTAGCCCCATGGATCTTGTCTTTTTCTTTGAGCCACCACCCAGATAGCAGTTTGGCTAAACCTTTTTTCACTGTTCTTGGAGGACACCAGACCCAATAAAAATTATAGAAGATTCCTAGTCAATTATTATCATTTGAAACCAAGGGTTATCGTTACTTCCATTTTGTATCCTTAGGAAGATATTCTCCAAGTTTTCTTCTCCCCTGAAAACACAAGCTGCATACTGAAGGAGAAGGGTTATCATCTCCATGCTTCCTTCGCTATCTTTTATGAGTATTCAGACTTCATGAGCATTACCTTCTTTGGGACATTAAACTTTCATATCAAATTGATTATTGTGGTTTTGAACTAGTAGCTTGTTTCTATCCTTTATAAAGGTGGATCTTGTTGAGAAAGCCCCTATACCTAAAGGGACCATAGTCTTCTGTCCGCTCCATCACCCAGCCTTAAGTATCAATCATTATTGCTCTCAACCCAAGCAAGGTTTCCTCTATCCATATTCCACCTTCTACAGTCAAGTTCCCAATCGTTGCTATCCACATTCCAACACTACCTCCATGTCATCTTTTCTCTAAGATATAAAGAATAGGTCGGGGAATGGTTCCTCCAAAGAAGAGGAACCCACCCATTTATATCTCCTAAATTTAATCCTGCCCCCCTTTTTCCTTGAATTTTTATGAATTTGAAGAACCAAGGTCTTCCTTCAGTGTTATACCTTTTGGTGGAAGGGGGTGTTGACCCTAATGGCTCACACCCTTACGTGGTTATTATGATAAAAAAATGTTAGTATTTCCTGCATGGCATACGCGGTGTCAAGCTTATTAATAAGGAAGAGGGGTTAAGATGTAAAGAAATATTTAGTGTTTGTTAGTGATATAAATCCATACGCTGCTTCCTTGCACACATGTTAACTCAAAATACTCCATGCAGGTGTAGCTTTTATCTACATCCTTGTGAAGGTTCATCCATTCAGATCCTAACACAAGGAAAACTAAGCGCTCCTCGTATTTTGAGAGTGCATAAGGTCAGGTTTCTATTTTGTTACTTTTATGCTTCATTGTGGCTTTGATCGAGTATTTGCTATTTAGAAGAACATGCTCTATGTTTCCTTTCATAATTATCATATAAGCAAATAATACTTGCCTAAAAGTCCAAGAGAGCACTGCCCTTATGAAAACTATGCACATTCTAATAGTTTTTCACCCTCTTAGTTTGCAAGAAAATAAACTATTTCAATATTTAACCTCCTTTATACTTAAAATCTGAATCACGTTAAGGTAGGTCAACAAGATAATCTAGTTTTATATTCTTTCAAGTCTTTTTCTCTTTCCTCTTTGTCAACCAATCACCAAAGGTAAAGGATTTCAATAAAATAAAATAACACCATTTCATCGATTATATGAAAATTTGTGAACAAAGCTAGATAGAAAAAAATCTCCATCCCGATAGAAAATTCCATTAGGGATTGTTCATTGATGGTAAAAAACGAGATTGTTGATTGGTGGTACAAAACGAGGTTTAAGTTACATAGTTGTAAAGATAATTTTTGAGGTTGAACCCCAGATAGACGGTCTCAAGATATCTTTGGATATCATCTCACTTTTTCTAGGGAGGTAAAGAATTTATTGGACATGACCTTACCATACGACCCCTTCAACTAAGGAAAAACTTCATCATGACGTTCTTTTGGAATCTGTGAAAAGAAAGAGCTCAAAGAGTATTCACCCGAAAAACACAGACTTATACAAAACTCTTCGACAATGTTGTTTACCGGTCTATATCATGGTGTAAATTGTCTAATATTTTTGCATCCTATTGTCATACCTTCCTCATTGTAAATTGGGAAGGTTTTTGGTAAACACCATTTATACATCCCTTTTGTAAACTTCAAATATCAATGAAATTGTCTCTTATAAATAAATAAATAACGGTACAAAGTTTATATGATATGTGGTACCAAAAGATCCATAGGTTAGATAGAGTTTTTGTTGGGACATTGAGATGGATAATTCATGGGAAGAAGGTAAATTTTGTGTCCAACCCAACCCTCTTGCTATGTTGTGCTGGGTGATTTACAAGAAGTTGCAACTTTTTTTTTTTGTAGAATTTATCACTTAAAAATCAGGACCTAGTCTTTTTGCGTAAATCTATTACAGAATTACCAACACAGAGTCGCATCCATCACCTGGGAATCTACTGAGTAATTTCTGGTTTTCTGGTGGACTTGATTACTTTTTGCTTAAATTTAATTTTTTTCTGGTGAAGAATTTGAATATGATAATTCTGTTATGATTTCAGTTTGATTGAATGTGGTTTTAATATAACCCATTTGCTTTTTAATGTAGGTTGTAAATTATGTCATAGAGAAGATGGTTCTTGACAAGCCATTGGATAATGTAAATCCGGACGTTCCTTTTGGTCCTGGACTCTCTTCGACAGTTGGTGATGGATCATTTCGGTCTGGTTTAAAGCCTTGGCAAAAGCTTAAACCTTCTATAGAAATCTTATGCAATAATCAGGTAAATGAAAGTACATCGTCTTATCTATGTTGAAGAATAACAATGTAGAGTTTTCGTCAAGGCAAGTATGCACTTAAAAGAGTTGTAGTACTGAGTTATATTAGAGGTTTCTTATTTCACTCACGTTTAAACGGATGCTTATAGAAATAAGTACCAAATTACTACTAGATATCTCTATACTGTTCAAATGTAAATCAAAATTAAGTTTTTAAAAAAATTAAAAAAAATCCAATTTAATTACTTTTATATTTGTTTCGTTTTCCATTTTTTGACCTTACTTTACACTGTTAAAATACTCTGGAAACTAGATTTGGATCTAGATGGCGCTGAGTTTCTTTCACAATCATCCTCATTTTTTTTTCTCCATATTCCTCATTTGTTTTAATCAAAAGAAAACTGGGGAGTGATTAAATTTGGGTCTCTTTTGAAAACTGGATAAAATTTTGCTTCTAGCCTAATCAGTTTTACCTTTGATTCTCACCTTTCTGAACGACTGTAGTGCTGAAGTTCATCTGTTCTGTTTCATTTATCTGAGTAACTTTGTATCTATTGTCTATTATCTACTGCTCAAAGATGACAAAGGAATGCATTAGATTCTTTATATGTTTTTTGAGATCTTACAAAGTGGAAAAGCTGAGGTTGTATGGGGGGGTTTGAGCTTTTTTTGCTCATTTTGTAACGCTCCAACTACTGATCATGGTCAAAAACATACAGCCAATAATTATAGGCTTCTGGATTGTTTCAATCTTCCAGAGTTCAGGCATTAAATTCCATACACACGCCTTCTGGTATTTATTGGTGTTGTATTTAGCAGCTCATTTACTTTTTTTGGGTTAAATTTCAGGTTTTGTCTCCTGATATGAGCTTAGCCACAGTTAGGAATTACATCTGGAAGAAGCCAGAGGATTTGGTTCTCAATTACAGAGTGGTTCAAAGCAGTTGAATGCATGCAATAGGTGTGTATTGCCCTTCTATAGTGTATGATGTTCCACTTCTTCATGAAAATTCTGAATAACGCTTTTATGTCCCATCAAATTATTGTTTTATTTACATATTTGAACATATGAATGTACGGTTTGGAAGAAATGGATTTGTTGATGGGTAGGTTGGATTTTAATGATGGATGAGTTTATTTCATGTATCTAGCCTTTCAAGCTGCATTTATTTAACGACATTAACGATTTTAACAAAAGTGTTTAAAAAATGATTTAATTGAGATTAATGCATTATGAGACGGGTTAGAAGATACCAAAATACGCACATTATCGAACGGGTTCTTGCAAGAGAAAAAGGAAAATCTGGAATGCATCACTGTGGCCAACCCCTCATTGAGTTTCATTTCTTTGTCCTGTTAACATTTATGTAGGTGATTCTTTTGCTGATGAAACTGGGAATGTTGCTTCATCTTGGGGTGCTTGATATGAACGAAAATCTGAACTTCATCAACCCGTTTCTCAGTTCCACATTGCTTCTCGAACCTACCGAGAATTTTCTGGTCATCATTTCGAAGGTAATCCCGCAGGCGCTATAGACTTTTCGATCTTCATATTTAGCCTGCTAGGTGTAGCTTTTACAAAATACTGCAATAGGGAAGAGGCTTGGGTATTTTTTTTGAGTTTTTGGAGGAGAAATCATGAGGATGGGAAAATTTGGTGGGAGGGACACTAAGTTTTAGAGTAATGAATGTGGAAAAAGCTGTGTAGATTTGAATGGTGGCTTACTATTACATACTTCTTTAGTCTTAGAAAACCAAGTTGTGAAGCTTATTTTTGTTTTTATTTATTTATTCATAAATAAAAAAGGAGGTCCCTCTTTGTGCTCTTCTGCTGTTTTCTTCTGCATTAAACGTATGGAATTCTGTAACTTGACTGCCAATGTTCTTGTAGTGTTCTTGTTTGGCTACATGATTTCTTGTGATTTCTTGTGATTCTATCTATTTTGTATTATGAATTTTGATTTCTTTATACAGATTGATAGATTGATGATACAACAAATGGATGATCGAATCAGAAGTTCGAATCTCTATCTATCTCTGTTGAGTATGTCGAATAACCCTATATTTACCATAGCTATCTGCGGTAGTTTTTGTTTTGGTTCAACATAATATTTGGGTATTTGGAGGTGAAATATTCGAACTTTGATTTCTTCGTCGTTGTGTCGTAACTAATTTAGTTATGCTTAAGGTTGATAGAGTCTTCTATAATTAATAATCTATGTTTTATTTTATTGTTATAATTGGAAAAAAGAAAAATTATCGTGTTGCTATGTTGGTTTTCTAGTGTAAGAGATCACTCATGGATCTATTCGATTCGAGTTGCTTGGACTTCAATGGAGTTTTGTGGGTGAGTGGTAGGAGATTCAAGTTGTAGGTTCGAGCAACTCGCGAATTAATTGTAGTAACGCTAAACTTAAACATGCTTAGTTTGAATCAATTCTATGTAGGGTGGCTTCATGAATTTTTCTACGAAACATGTGAACGAGGACAAAACACGCTAAAAGAATGCATATTAATTTATATTGATAGTCTTCACTCTTATAAATCGTTCAAGTCAAGTAGATAATGTGATCATGTCATATCAGGCAATAGTTATTAAATTTAAATTTCAAATTCTAGTCTGAATTTCGAATATGAGATATTACATTGCGCCATCTTAGCTATCATTGAAGCTACAAACGTGTAGCGAATTTCCAAAACAAGTGAAAGATTTTGGTAATATGCTTTCTTGAAATTTGGCAAGTAAATTTGGAATATGTGTGCATAGATTTGTTTTTATCTATTTTAGTTACGAAAGGTGGAAAAATAACTTTAACGACTATCTTTATTGTAGGTATAATTTAGTATTACAAAAAATTTACGTGGGCTGTATTCGTCCATTCAGTTATCACAATTGTAGTACAATAACGACACTTAATAGTTAAACTACTGAACGAGAGAATAAGATTAGATTCATAGTTTAGGCAAGTGAGATCAAGAGTCATATAGATGAAACGGGAAGCTACTAGACTCCAAAACCCTAATATAACCAGGTAAGTCAATAATTGAACCAACCCAAGTGGACGGTAACTCAAATGACAATATAAGTTTAGAAGTGCGTAATAAATGATGTGATTAGTCTTATTATAGTCCAACACGTCTATCTAATACATGTTACAGCAAAATAGACTTATCACAAAGTTAATAGTCTTCTAGCTTCTTAATTATCCAGACTTAAACTTGACAATGACTTGTCAAGCGATATTAAGTCATTGTAGTAACCGACGTTAGCTAAAATATACGCTCTTTACTATTTCAAAACTCGACAAAATTATATACCTAAATTAGTAGTAATGACCCGTTGTTGCTATTGATATCCTGTACTTATAGTTTATGCAAGTAGCCTTTATTTACGCTCTTCGTAAAAATACCCTTAATCAATTGTACCTCAATAAGCCTTTTCATTCGTACATAACACTCTAATTACCAATATAAAATTGAAAATTTAATTTCTCGGCCTAAAAAATTATTTGGAAAATCTATAATATTGTTAACAAAATTAAAATTTTCCATATGCTAATTCTTTTACGAAAACTCACATCATAAATCCTAATAAAAATAATTAAAAATAAAATCTTAATTACAAGTAGAGTGTTTATACATCGAGAAAATTTTAAAACCCTTGTAAAATTTTTAATACTAATAAACTTTATTAAATAATAAATCTAACTAACCCAACCATAATTATTTGAGTTATTTATTTAAATGGTTATTTTTAAACGAAGTAAAATATTAGTTTTTAAAATATATATTTATTTAAATTCAAACATTTAATTTTAAAATTTAATTTGAGTATCTCTTTTGAAAAATTACTTTCTAAATAATTAAAAATTTATTTTAAGTTATTTGAGAATACATAATAAAAAAATCATTACAAAAATTAAATAAAAATAGGTATATATAATTATATAGTAAATAAAAATATAAAATATAAAATTAATAATAAATCCGAGTTAAATCCAAAACTTTTATTTATTTATTTTAACGTCATTAAAAATTTTAAATATTCATAATTATTTAAAATATACACACAAATATCTTCTTTCTATTTTTTGTTTGAGAGCAACTTGATAATAAGATAATAACCATATAATCTCAGAAAAGCTTTGATAAGACGTTTGTGACGCAGTTCATGAGTGGTTGAAATTTAGCGCGAGCTAACCAAGATCTCGTGGCTTGCTGGTAATGGCTACCAGCGGCCCATTATTCCTGTTTCTCTCTCTATTGGACTCACATGAGGCGACAATTGTTCATAATTTCAAGCTCGTTGAACAATGCTGCACGTAATTCTACTTTATTCGCATTTTTTTATTTGCTTTTCCCAATGCATTGTTGTTTATGTATATATGTGATTCCGATCATCACGCGTAATTCGTAGGGTTCTCATNATTTTTTTATTTGCTTTTCCCAATGCATTGTTGTTTATGTATGTATGTGATTCCGATCATCACGCGTAATTCGTAGGGTTCTCATTGCTTAATTATGAATGTGACTGTGAAATGTAGGTCCCTTCTACTTTCCCTGTTTTTGTCTGGTTCCGAACAGTTCTTCCATACGTGTTCCAAGAGAATTTTGAATTTAGTGGATAGAAATATCGGCGGTATATCGATAATTTCACGACCTCGAGAATGGTGCATTAGGAATAATGAATATCTTTTTTTCCCGGTATGGCCACTGTATGGTTGGTGTTGCCGATATTTTTGGTGATTTTCGGTGATAGTTTTCTCTGTAATAGCAAGTTACTGCCGTCAGTACAGTTGGTATGAATTAATATTATCATCTTGCAGGTCCCGAGTTTAATTCTATTTTTATTCTCACTCTAGTTCACAACCCCAACCCCTTAAACTTCCTCTTTTTGTTTTGTTTCTTTTCTCCCGACTAGTTCAAATATTCGTGATATTTCTGGAAATCTGTGTTTACCCTTTTTGTTGCCGACTCTCTTGTGATTCATTTTGTTCTCAGCTGAACGCAGAACGTGTTGGTTGTGTTGTTTTAATTCGAGAGTTCAGAGGGATTTTCTCTTTTTCTCTTTGGGAACTTAATGATTGCTTTATTTAAGCTGTTCTGGGGAGTGGGAAGTGTTGGATCTTGAAGTTGTTTTGTTTTTTTCGAAGCTGCAGAAAGGGTCTGGCTTATCTCATTGCTTGCATAAGCCATGGCAGCTTGTTTAGGCGTTGGGGTGTCATTGTTTGGAGCTTCAGTTCAAAGGAGTAGGAATTCATGGCGAGTGCGAGTTAGAAGTGAAAGTGGAGCTTCAGCTGATTCAGTTTCAGCTGTGGTGAATGGAGCTTCTCTGGTTGGGGCGAAGGAAGGAAGTTGGTCTCCAATAGAAAAGGGCAATGGGGGGTTAAAGTCTGAAGCTGCAGAGAAGAAGATCAAGTTGAGAGATGATGTTCCAGAGAAGTTGGAGCCATTTTGGGATGATGGGTATGGGACTGTGACTGTGAAAGATTACTTTGCTGCCGCTAAGGATTTTACTCAGCATCCTGATGGCGGTCTGCCTCGTTGGTTTTGCCCTGTTGCAGCTGGATCCCCATTAAAGGGTTCTCCAGTTCTTTTGTTTTTACCTGGTAATTATTCTGCTCTTGCTGACAAGTTCAAAACTGCAGAAAAGGGTGTTTTGAGCTTTTGTATTTGAAAAACTAATTCCAATATTTAAAATATGGAATGGCTGAATGTATAAAATATGATATGTTGTCATCTGTGGCTATAAATAAAATATTATGGCTTTTTTCTGCGTTTTTAATTGAAACTGAATATGTACAAAACGGTTTTTTAAAAATAAAACTTCAAAGAATTAGAGCTCTTAATACCTCGTTCGAAAGAATTATAGCAAATAGTTCTTGTCCTCTAAATACATCCAAGCAGTTGTCTAAGTTTCCTTTGCTTCTGTTCAGAGGGGAAAAAATCGACAAACAGGGTTGTTTGTCAATATTTAGTTGTATGCTTAATCTTTGAACACATGCTTTATTCTTTTTACAACTTTCAATGAATTGTTTTTGTCTAATTAGGATTTGGTCTTGGTTCTGTACTCTGTAGGACTGGATGGCACTGGATGTGGCCTTATCATGCATCATAAAGCCCTCGGGAAGTAAGCCATTCACTTCTCATACTGTTGAATTGATACTCGATGAAATTTGCATCTGGCTCTTTGGTGGAGTGGCAAATGAACCAACAAAACAATGCAAACTAAATTTACTTGGGAACTGAAACATGAATCTTTTAAATGTGACTTAAAGATTGTTGCAAGCATGAACTATCTTGTTCTCAATTCTCCATGTGATTTTTAGAGAGATGCATGTTCCTTTTATAATATAAAAAGGATAAAAAAAATTCCTAAGAATTTCAAAGGAAGATTTGTGTAAGAACGAACAAATGAACCCCAATTTTGGATAAATGTTCTGTCATTTTATATTTGATTTATGAATAGGATAATAAATATGTTTGAATTGGTGACATTTTTTTCACTTGTAAGTATAGTTTGTTCATTAAAGTAGCAATCTTTTGACGCAGGGCTTTCGAAGTTCGGTGCCTACATATTCCTGTTCAAGATCGAACACCATTTGAAGGTTTAAACTTTTTCTTAATGGCTAGATAAGTTTTTTTTTTCTTCAAAACACAAATCTCAACTTTTTTTTCAATTGATGATATGTTTATAACCTCGAACCCGCCATATAAAGTCCACAAACGGGGCAAAACATAAAACTAACCCAAGTAGTCCCAACTGATTTGACCAATTCTGTCGAAAGAGTAAATAATAGTAACAGAGGGTAAACTGACTAAAAAATACAAGATCTGGCAAGAAAAGTTAAAATGGAACTACTTTTTTTTTAAACAACAAATTAAACTTTTCACAGAATAACTGAAAATAGATTTTTGTTCAAAGTACAAACTCTACAAGAATGTGAATAAATAGAGTTACAACGGAAATAAAAAAGCTATCTAGTTAATGTTAATATCAACAGATGAAAAATATAAGATACGATGTTTGAAAACATTATTCAACCTTTCCCGGAGAAATTGAGTGGGTAATTTTTTTCCTAGCCATGTATCACCTGAGTATGATTCTTAGCCAGAGAGTAATGATATCAAGTCAAATTCTTTGCTATTTGATGTAGACCATTGACATAATCAAGAATTAACTGAAGATAGGTATATTGGAATTATTGATCTAAGTTCCTGTAGTTTTTAGGGAACTCGTATAGATTTGTGGCTGCACATAAAACTTTTAACTTGGTAAGGTCTTCATTATTATTATTATTCATTAATTGCTAGACATTTATATATACTGCTGATGAAGCAGACTTGTGTTATCTGAAGGACTTGTGAAGCTTGTTGAAGAAACTATCAGGTCAGAGCATGCTTCTTCCCCAAAGAAACCGATTTATTTAGTTGGGGACTCATTTGGAGGATGCTTAGCACTTGCAGTGGCTTCACGTAATCCAAATATTGACCTTGTTCTGATTTTAGCAAATCCAGGTTGGTTTCGTATTGGCAGTTTAACTTCAAGTTCATGTAATCACGACATTGTTAGGGTCATGCGCTTTTCAGCAAGTCTGACAGTTTTATGGTCTTCCACTAGCTACATCTTTTGGCAGGTCTCAATTGCAGCCCTTACTTCCGTTGTTAGAAGCTATGCCTGATGGACTGCATGAAACAGTTCCCTATCTTCTTAGTTTTGTTATGGGTAAGTAGATTGCTACTTATTGTCTGTTTTTTTCTTTAGGTATATAAGATATATTATTGGAAATCTAGCACCGACCCTTTGTTTTTCATTCATCCTGCCAACCATACTATTGCTGAAGATCAGATACATGATCGCTGTTTTCTTGGATGTTGACGAGTATGTCCCCTAAGACATCGTAAAGATGGAGGTTTGGTGCCTGATATATTGTCAATTTCTGTTAAAAGATTGTTGCTCTTATAGACTTTGGAGATTCGCTAAGAAAAGGACCTCCTTCTGGCATACCATTGATCTCACCAAGTATTGAGTTCACTAATAATAGAATGGTGGAGAATTGCAGTGCCTGTCCCCAATGCTTCACTCATCACTGCTTTTACTTCTTACTACCTTCACAATAAGGAATTGCTAGGGTCAATTTGAAGAATCTAAGGTTGCGGCTACTGAGTTTGCCGCCTAGTTTCCTTGTCACGTGGGAATGGACCGAGGGAGGGTGATGATTGTTCTTTTGGGGTAAATTATTCCTACAGAGAAGAAATAATTATATGGGAAGGTTAATAATTAAAAACTCATCTTCTTAAAGTTTTTTTTTCCCCCCCTAAGAAACGTGAAGTTGTATATATATAAACAAAAGAGACAACCTAAAGGGCAGGGGAAGAGAGGATCCCCTCCCTGAAGAGCTAATGACAGAAGAGCCCTCCAATCTTGAAGAATCAAAGGAGGATACCTACAAAATAATTTGCTGTTCTATAGTAGTACCATCATGAAGTAAAGATCTGCACACTAGTGCAAAAACTTTTGAAATTTTTTGTTTCATTTCAGTTATAGCCTACAAAAGGTTTCTGCGTTTTATATAATTAATATTTTTCTTGAGAAAATTTGTTTGACCTTTTTCCTGTGTCATTTTTGTTTGAATGAGATTTACGCTTTTGGTAGTTTGGTGCAGTGTAAAGATTCCTGGAATTCTCTTTCGGATGTAACTTTATAACTATCTCTACTTCTACACCAGGTGACCCGTTGAAAATGTCAACAGTGAATGTTGAAAGTAAGCTTCCTCCAATGCAGAAATTAGAAAAAGTGTCACAGAACTTGACTGCTTTACTACCCTATCTTTCGGTAAGGAGGATATGATGGTTTTTTTTAGAATCTGGTTACAGTGTAAACTGTGCATTTTAAATATTTCTTTCTAAAATGCCTCCTAAGGGACTGCCTTTAAAAGAAAAAGTATATACTGATGTGCCCCTTACTATCATGGATAAGCTTTCCATCTCATAGTTCTTTTCACCCTCAAAACACAGAATTTTCTGCCTAGTTTGCTGCTGCTTACGTTTCTTCCCATCTCTATCCTTTCTTAAATATCTTTCTTAAGTAGATTCTATTTTAGAAATAGAAAAGTTTGACCGTCTTAATGCATTTTGTGATAAAAGTTCAAGCCATGCATTGTATTGGAAACAATACAATACAATACAAGATGAGATTTTTTTTTTCTTGAAAAATTAAAATTAAGCCATACCAAGTTTTGGGTGTATTTATATATTCAACCTTATTTATATCCTAAAGTGTAAGTTGGTTTATTATAACTTCAAGCCATGCATTGTAGCTGGGAATTTTCTATAAGGCAATGCAGTAATAGGTTTACTTGTAGTAATCTAAACTAACTTATCATATCTTTTGCACTTGGCATTGTAATTTTCTTACATGATCGATTTGAATTTTTTTTTTCTCTTCCTTTCTATTTTCAGGATTTGGCTAGCATTATACCGAAGGATACCCTTCTTTGGAAGCTGAAGCTGCTCAAATCAGCTGCTGCTTATGCAAATTCTCGTCTCCATGCTGTTAATGCCGAAGTACTTGTGCTTGCTAGGTTTTTACCCAGAACTGAGTGTGTGTGTGGTTGTTAGTGGTAGCTTTTTTTTTTTTTTTTTTTTGGATGAATAATTAAATTACCATGGAGAAAAAAAATGGAAGAATACAAGAGCATACAAAATTAAAGTCCACAAAAAAAAGGACAAACTATAAAATGGGCCTCCAATCGAGTAANATAAAAATGGAAGAATACAAGAGCATACAAAATTAAAGTCCACAAAAAAAAAGGACAAACTATAAAATGGGCCTCCAATCGAGTAAAACAAGATCTCAGGGTAATTACAAAAAGGCTACATAGAACCAGGATGAAACACCACTCGAAGTTCTCTCAAGCCCTTTGATGATTCTATAATTCCTCTTTCTCTCCAAAGGCCCCAAAAATAGCACAAACCTCAACTCGCTAAATTAACCTACCCTCCTTGCCTTGTGGAGGACGAAACAGAATGTAAATATAGAAGGGTTTGAGTGGTGTATTAAATACAACGCCACAAATACCTTATTTGTTGCATCATTTGTTGAACTTTTTTTTAGTTCCGTTCCCACAGCCTCCATTAGATTAGCTAACATAACCTTATTCAATATACGGTGGTGTGCTGTAAGACAGTGTATTAGATGGCCGACAGGATCAAGGATCAAGGAAAGTTTGGTTATAGATAGCGTTAAAAAAGTAGAGTTAAACAATAACTTGGGAAGTTTTTGTTGGAAAGAAATGACCCTCTCGGAAAGCTATTACTCGTGTATTTTTTTTCTCTGATCTTGTACCACAGTTTCAGCAACTTTCAATCTCAAGTTGGGTTCCTATCCTTGCTCTATCATGAACCACTTCCTGCTAAAATAATTCTGCTCNAGCACAGTTTCAGCAACTTTCGATCTCAAGTTGGGTTCCTATCCTTTCTCTATCATGAACCACTTCCTGCTAAAATAATTCTGCTCGAGNACCACAGTTTCAGCAACTTTCAATCTCAAGTTGGGTTCCTATCCTTGCTCTATCATGAACCACTTCCTGCTAAAATAATTCTGCTCGAGTTCTGCTTTATTTTAAATTGTCAATCATCTTACTCAATAATCAGAATAGTATTGTTTCGTAGTTGGTCCAACATTCTTATAATAATTAAAATTTGTTACGTCTTTCAGTGGCAAGGATAACATGGTCCCAAGTGGAGATGAAGCCCAACGACTTCGGAAGTCATTACAGAATTGTACAGTACGCTATTTCAAGGAAAATGGGCACACCTTATTATTGGTATGTGAAACTAGGGTAGAGAACACTATGATGATTTGCTGGTAGAAAACATATACTAGCGCCAGGTTTAAAAGAAAAATCCTCATTCATGCTAGGAAATTATAAAAAATACATTATATTCTCCGATCTTTAAGAACCAAAATATGCTGTTTGGCTGGAACTCGGTGTTTCAAATTTTGGTTTTTTTTCAATTCAAAGGCCAACATTCTTCGACTTCTCATTGGGCTTTCCTTGCCTCCAAAAGCTCAAATACTTTGGTCTAATGCAACGAATGCTTTAATTTCTGAAAATTGGTTAGAGCAAAGTCATTGTATCTTCGAGAATGTTCGGAAATCGTGGTTTGATCGGTTTGAGTTGGCTAAACTAAAAGCTTCACAATGTTGCTCCTTTCTATTCTGCTGCTTCTTTGCATGATGTTTGGTTGAATTGGGAAGTCTTTGTTTCTAGTTAGTTTTGATGCTTCTGTTTATATTTTTTGACTTATGTTTTACTTTTACCATTTGGAATTTATACTCTTAACCATTAGTCTGTTTTCATTACTTCAATGAAAATATTCTCTTTTAATAAAATAATAAAAAAAATTATTTGCTCTATGAGCTTTGTTTACGCTAATTCTTTAGTATTCCCTTGTCTCATTCAAATTAACACAAATGTTTTTGCTTCTGATAAAAAAAAAAAAAAGAAATGCTGTAAAAGAGAGCTGCAGCAAGCTTATTTAACGCACTTTTCTTTCTATGTTTCAAGTAAAATCATATGACTTNATTACTTCAATGAAAATATTCTCTTTTAATAAAATAATAAAAAAAATTATTTGCTCTATGAGCTTTGTTTACGCTAATTCTTTAGTATTCCCATGTCTCATTCAAATTAACACAAATGTTTTTGCTTCTGATAAAAAATAAAAAATAAAATGCTGTAAAAGAGAGCTGCAGCAAGCTTATTACGCACTTTTCTTTCTATGTTTCAAGTAAAATCATATGACTTTTCACCATGGTATCATGTAACAGGAAGATGGTATTGGTTTGTTGACAATAATTAGAAGCACTTACAAGTATCGTCGATCAAGAAAGCATGATGTTATTTCGGATTATCTTCCGCCCAGTTTAGCGGAGTACAAATATGCTTTTACTGAAGTGACGGGGTAATTTTTANTGACAATAATTAGAAGCACTTACAAGTATCGTCGATCAAGAAAGCATGATGTTATTTCGGATTATCTTCCGCCCAGTTTAGCAGAGTACAAATATGCTTTTACTGAAGTGACGGGGTAATTTTTATATCAATTGTTGCTTATTTCACTCCCTCTCTTGGTAGCTGCTGTAGGCAGAAATTGTGTACATGAAAATTGGTCAAATTCATGTGGTATAATATGTATGTTAATACCCCAACACCAATCAACTGAAAAGAAATTTTTTTAAGTTAATAGGTCACAGTAAATTTCATCTTTTTATCAGTACTTTTGCACTCTCCCTCACTTGTGAATTCAAAATTTTGTGGGAGACCCAGCCTGCGAAAATCAATATTAATTAGAAGGAGATTTTGTAGCCACCTTCATTTTAGGTGAATAATTTTGTGATATATTCAAATATGTGCGGACATAAAGAACAATTACCTTTTTTTTGGATTAGTTTATATTCATTGTTTACATCTTTTCTTGATTTTTTGTGTTCGTTTCTTTAATGAAAAAAAAAACA
Organism: Cucurbita pepo subsp. pepo; assembly: GCF_002806865.2. Classification (NCBI taxonomy): domain Eukaryota; kingdom Viridiplantae; phylum Streptophyta; class Magnoliopsida; order Cucurbitales; family Cucurbitaceae; genus Cucurbita; species Cucurbita pepo. Next base: position 8,174,537 of record NC_036648.1, on the reverse strand, counting down.
ATTTTTCATTTTTTTTTTTTTTTTGTTAAAGAATAATCATGGACAATACAAAAAATAACTAATCAAACCAACTGAAGCCTCATGAAACTCTTAATTTGCATAGTTTGCTCACGCAAATCTGGAGAAACTCTTACTTAGAATATATGATGCTGATGAACATGATTTTGCTATAAATAACTTTTAGATTGACACTAATACACTTGAAGTACACTGGTCATAGCATATAATTGGCTTGGCTGGGCTTTGCTACACTACACCATGCATGGACCAACCTGTTAACTTTCTCCTCAGATTTACTTCTGTAGGCAGAAAGGAAAACTATTAAAGGCTATCGTGTATTTTGCAGACTATTTCATTTTCTCACTGGTTCTACGATGTTCTCAACTTTGGGAGATGGAACTATAGTCCAAGGTCTTTCTGGAGTTCCTAATCAAGGTCCCGTGTTGCTAGTAGGTTATCACAATTTATTAGGAATGGAGCTTACTCCTTTAGTTGAAGGATTCATGAGAGAGAAGAATCTCGTGGTTCGTGGAATAGCACATCCAGAATTGTTCTTGGGAAGGCTCGAGTCTGAATCTTCTGAAATTTCTATGGTTGACTGGGTGAAATTATTTGGTGCAGTACCTGTCACTGCTAACAATCTATACAAATTGTTAGCAGAGAAAGCACATGTTCTCCTCTATCCTGGGGGTGCACGCGAGGCTCTTCATTACAAGGTACTTCAAGTTCCTAACTTCCACCTTCCCAAAAAAAATTCAGTTTAATAGAGAGCGACAACTTATGCTGTCAGGGAGAGAACACTCCATGCAGCTCTTCTAACATCTTCTCTACGTCATAATTACTGGAAAGTAGAATGGAAAAACAATTTAAGGTGATATACTCCTTTACATTGTAAGAACAATGACGATAACTGTTCTATCTGGAGGATCATCTTTAGAAGTTCCGATTGTGAATCCCATGGTCGCCAGATGTGTGTATTGAAGTAATATATGATGGATATGCTTCGACATTAAACAGCTTAATGCTTTGGATAAGATGACAATTGGAAAGAGGACTTATTGCAACCAAAGGGGCAGGAGACTATGTAGTTGCATCAACTTAACGTTTCATGTACTTCAGTTTTCCATGATTCAGCTGTTGAATTTCAGGGGGTGGATTTATGGGAAACATTCTATCATTTCATTTATAAGATGAAATAATTCGAAGACTTGGTAAATAGTCCCAAGCCAAAGGGGCTTACAGAAAACACTTCCAGTTAGTTATTAAAGAAGATAAACAGTAATTGTGAAGTATTGAGAATTTTTACACCAGCTGAGAGTCAAATTAGAAGATCCATAAAGTTACGAAAGGACTTCCCTTTGTCATTGAAGATGTGGGCATAAGTCGGTTGTGGTGGTATCTTTGTTGAGTCAAAATGATCTATTTTGTAACTTTTTCTATAATGGTTGAGAATTAGGCTTCCAATGTTCATTTTTCCTCTGAAAACTTTACAGGGTGAAGAGTATAAGCTGTTCTGGCCAAAACAACAGGAATTTGTGAGAATGGCTGCTCGTTTTGGGGCTACAATTGTTCCGTTTGGTGCTGTTGGAGAAGATGATATAGCACAAGTAAGTTCAATTCCCAGTCCTTGATTTGATAGTGTTCACTCACCATTTCGTAGCTCAAGCATAAGAAATTTGATAGGACCCTATTCTTGAAGCGAGAAAGAAAATAACACTGAAATTGTATTACAATATACAAAAAGCCCTCTCAAGCACTTTGAGAGAGCTGAACTCTCCCAAAATAACCACATTCCAAAGTCTATCTGCCTTCACCCCCATACCCACCCTATTTATAACGACGTTTTACTAACCAACTCCTTTTAACTAATGTTCATGACAAAATATGCCCCTTATTATCCTAATAATAGTTAATATTTTTCTACTGTTTGTTTGTAATTCCACAACACGCAGGGATGGAGATTTAAACCTCTTACCTTTTGTCAAGCATATATTACTTAATCAGTTGCGCTATATTCAAGTTGCCTTCCTCCTAAAATTTTTAATACTTTTTTCTAAATCTGCAGGATGAGAAATTAGAAAAACTGGATTTAACTAGCACTATAACGTGAGTTTGTAAAACAATTAACCAAATGCCGTAAGGCTATCCTATCCCAACCCCCTCATCTCAAACAAGGAGCCAAATGGGCAAAGAGTTTGGGGCTGAAAACCCAGGGGCATCCTTCAGAGACGTGCATATTTTTCTTGTCTGATCCTGTCGGTGGCAGGGCTATGCAGTGTATTGAAGTCGTCTTGGTGTCCAGAAGGGGATCATTGTCATCTCTGTCATAGATAAATGAAAGGATGAATTTTAAGTTTCATGGAAATTTAGGAGGGAACTCAATTTTCTGGTTTAGAAAATGAGTGTTCTGAAAGCGTGAAACTTGTTCAGTTTCTCATTAAAAAAAATCGTAAAACTTGTTTAATTAGAGAAAAATTGGTGCAAGCTTGTCTATATCTTAATGCTTGAAAATAAATTTTATTGTTATTACTACCTTTCTAGTTATAATTATCATTATCATTATCTTCTTATTTCGTATTTGCAGCTGATTTTAGATTATAATGATCTGATGAAAATTCCTGTAATTAATGACAACATCAGAAAGGCAAATCAGAATTCTGCTAAAGTGAGGTAACTGTGCTTCATCATCACTGTGTATGATTTGCTTATATTATTTATCTACATTTTTGCCTTTTCATCTTTACGGGGTCGTTCTCCCCTCTATTTGTTCATTTAATCTATCAATATATTCTTTTCTCCTTTAAAAGGGTATACATTTGGACTTTGCTATACGGCTTATTATTTTCCTTCTTGGAAAAACGGGCATTACAAATGTAAATTGACGTTCATTTTTCTGTCTGGGTGTTGAATATACTGTGAATTTCAGGGACACGGATANAATGTAAATTGACGTTCATTTGTCAGTCTGGGTGTTGAATATACTGTGAATTTCAGGGACACGGATAGTGGAGAGGTTGGTAATCCGGATCTTTTCCTCCCTTTGCTCTTGCCCAAGGTACCCGGTCGTTTTTACTACCTGTTTGGTAAGCCAATAGAAACAAAAGGAAGAGAGGAAATCCTGAAGGACAAGAAAAATGCAAACCAATTGTATAATCAGGTTAAATCTGAAGTCGAACATAGTTTAGCCTTCTTGATTAAGAAGCGGAAGGAGGATCCATACCGAAGCTTTATTGACAGAACGGTGTATAAAGCCCTTCATGCCTCTCAACATGAAGTTCCTTCATTTGACCCATGAGAAATGACTCTTGAAGGCGATGCCTGGTCTTTTATTAGTAACAAGTTACTGTCTCCTCCTTTCTGTGAAGTTTAAACGCTCATTCAATTTTTTTTTTTAAAAAAAACAATTTTATAGAGGTATTTATGTCTATGTTTGTATTTTGATACNTTTTAAAAAAAACAATTTTATAGAGGTATTTATGTCTATGTTTGTATTTTGATACTGCAGTTGGATGCAACCATTCTATCCAAGGTTGGACTGTTGGAGGTTTACTTTCAAATAATTCCATCCCAATATGTCAAGTCGTGGTCTGGAAGAAGCCTTCAATGGGTACGAATTATGAGCTTGAATTTGGTTTTGTTCTCCCATCCCAGCTTGAAGAAGATGCCTATACTAAAAACAATTAGAAACACAAAGGAAATCCGAACTCTGATTGAACCACACACAAAAAAGTCACCTTGTATTTTTTTAGCTTATTCTTGTTTCCCATTTTTTTTTCTATTAAATTACATAGCTATTGGAAGCTTCCCTGTTTCCTGGATTTGAATATTTGGAATTGGATAAGTTCAATAAAAAGATTGTTACTGGCCTTGTTAATATAAAAAACTCCTAGAAGTTGCTTATATCAGGTGCTAACCCAGCAACTCGTGTTGGTGAAGTTTCCATACCTTCTAGAAGCATTAACTCCACCTTTGATTTGTTATGTGTCAAACTCTGCTTTGCTTTACATATTTATTCTCGAAACCTCATTAGAATATTGGTAAAAGTTTAATCATAAGCTGTTGAATCTCTTTTACAACTCAGCAAGATCAGATGGTTAGACCAGAACCTAACGTTGAAAAGTGATAAGTTTAAGCTATTTCTCTAATTTACTTTGGATTGTAGTCCGGTTGATTAAACCACCACCTTTATTGTAGTTGACATATTAAAGTGAAAGTTATTTGATCACCACTAGACGACCTATTTACAAAGCTCAATGCATAAACTATTTACAACATTTGTGAATGGAATGCTGAGTTTTACTGCCATGTTAAATCACCACTAAATCCAAAAACTTAATCAAATGACTCATGATATAGTTAATGTTTTCAAATCTACTCTAATAGGTTAGGGTATGTTTTAATCTCTTTACACTTCACCTCACATAAGGGTTGAGATTGTGAGATCCCACATCGATTGGGCAGGAGAACGAAGCATTCTTTATAAGGGTGTAGAAACCTTTCCCTAGCAGATGTTATTTAAAAACCTTGAGGGAAAGCCCAAAGAGGACAGTATCACTGTTTCATTGAGGAATGAAATAAGAAGGATCTCCAACTAGTGACTAAGAGTAGTAGTAAGCTTTAATCTTTAAACTTTGATGTACATTTAGCCCAATGAAAAGCAGTAAAGAAAATAATGTCCATAATATATTTCTTTCTTGCCCTAAGATCCAAAGAAAAGGCCCAATGATGCCACACCAATCTAGCTTCTGTGACCTGCAATAATCGAGGTAGAAAAAATGATACCAGCCAAAATTTTCCACTTGTTTTGAACTGAAGGACAGCCAATAAATAGATGAAAATGTAACTCTTACTTGGCTTTTAACATAACACATCAGTGACCTTTTTACTTTGATACTCTGTAAAGTCACAACTAGACGTAAAAGTTTAAATTGATTGAAAATAGTTAATCTTTTATATATACTCTTAACCCTCTCCTTGTGTATGGCCTTAATTATTGATTTAATCCAAGAAGTTCTGATTTACAATATCAATCAGAGAAGCAATGACATTGCAGGAGTTTGGATATAGAACCTTATCTTAAAACACCACCAAAGTCTGAATGCTTTTACAGATAAATTAGGGATAATCTTCTTAACAGAATTAGATGCAAGCGTTTAACCAACATAATATACCAAGGATTAGAATGTATCTACAATAGTGTCGATTCGAGAAGATTAGGATGAATAGTGGGTTTTTTTTTTTATTCCTTCTTGCACCAATAACATATTATAAAGAATCTATGATTAAGCAAGCCATTTTATTCTCTGCTCAGTGGAGGTTGTCTCTAATCAGAAGAAACCCAGATTAGAAGAATGTGATTCCTTATCTTTTTTCTTAGTGGGGGAGAATTGATCCTCAAAATGACGTGGTGCAATTTCACAGAGGATTATCTTGGATATNGGGAATTGATCCTTAAAATGACGTGGTGCAATTTCACAGAGGATTATCTTGGATATTTGCAGGAGTAATTTTTCCATGAAAAGAGATCAGAAACATATCTATAAATTGTGAAATATTGATTTTATAATCTATCCTGATATTGTCTGTTTATCGAAATTCATCGTCCTCATTCGAGATTCATTTCTAGGTTCTTTCCAAATTATTGCTGTTCATTACATTCAATGTGATATGAATTCAATATAGCTAAAACCATTCTTAGTTATGTATTTGATTGCAAACACTATGGGATTCTTACTCTGCTCATATGATGAATAGAGATTATTTTCGTAGTTTGACTAGTTTAGTTTAAGTTATATGCATAAACTAGTTGAGTTATGCTCACGTTGATTTAGTTATGTTTACTATAGCCTATTACCTTTAGCTTTTCGGGTTCATTAGTTATTTAACTTGGTATGAGAATGGGAGATCCTGTGTTCAAATACTTGAAATTTTCTCTATTATTAATATTGATTCCGTCCTGTTGAGCCTTTTACTTTTCTTTTATAAGACACGGAAGTTTAGTTGAAAAAGAATGAAAGGAATGTAAAGATATACAAAAGGAGACCAAAAAGAAAAAAAGGAGTCAGACAAAAAACAAGGGGCAAGGGGTTCTAATCTAACACAGTCCAAATACTCCAAACAATTTTCAAGTCCACAAGTAGAGGAAATGTCGGATTCATATTAAGTTTGAATACACATGACAGAATCGAAAGGAAGTTCGGAGCATCGACTCTTTCTCCCTCGGTTCGTCGTTTGTGTATTAGGGGCCAATGAAATGTGGACCATTTTTTCCTTTGACGTCCTTTTTCCCTGAGGGGGTGGAACCTTTTGTTCAAAACCTTTGGTTTAGCTTTATGTTTGCCGAATTCATTATCGGAGTGGCTTACTAAATGTAACAACCCTAGTCCACCACTAGCAGATATTGACTCTTCCTTTCAGGATCCCTCTCAAGGTTTTTTAAACGAGTTTGCTAGGTAGAGGTTTCCACACCCTTATAAAGAATGCTTCATTCCCCTCTCCAACCGATGTGGGATCTCACACTCAAGCCCACTGCTAACAAATATTGTCCTCTTTGAGCTTTCCCTATCGGGCTTCCCCTCAAGATTTTTAAAACGCGTATGCTAGGGAGAGGTTTCCACACCCTTATATAGAATGCTTCGTTCTCCTCACCAACCATTGTGGGATCTCACACATTGACTTCGTTTAAATTCACACTAATTCTCTTGGATGATTAGCAAGGTTAAATTAACCTTTAACCCAAAAGCTTAAGCTATAATAGTTTACAATAATGTTTTAACCAGTTGTGTTATGGTAAAGAAAATTTGATGCTTGCTAAAATTGTTGGCTTAACTTCTTGAATAAAGTAANGCTAAAGAAAATTTCATGCTTGCTAAAATTGTTGGCTTAACTTCTTGAATAAAGTAAAGCCAGGTTCTTTTCATATCCTTAGTCAATTCAAGAACTTGACCCGTAATTTCATGGATGCACTCAAGGAAGCCGTGAGCTATATGCTGGCTAAAAGTCTAGAAAGATTATATGCTCAGTCTGAACTGCCTATATAATAAACCTGTTAGAAGTAGAAAGTAAAACCACAACCACAAGGTCTCTAAGGCATAAAGAGTGAGTACCTCGGACTCATTTAGGCTATGGCCGATTTTCGATATGGTTTCTTTTGTCGCCCCGACAACAAGAACTTAGAACCACAACAGGAAGAAAAGAACACAACAAGCCATATCCCTGATCCCAAATACAAACCAGCTCATGTCGATGCCGGAGGAAGACGACTTCCGACCGTCGTTCTGCCCAGACCAAGGTATGTTACTACAACTGAGACATATACTGAAGAATTTTACTCAAATTCAAGGGATGGCTTTCAATATAGCCATACCAAGAACTCTGAACCAGTGAAGTCTTATGGACTTCACCATGATAAAGGGATTCGGCATCCAAGTCGCCCCGCTCTTAATCGCCCAACTGAGTTCAATAGACTCTTAGTCAAAGTCGAAATGGAAGAAGACCAGGTAAAACATGAAATGAGGATAAGTAAACCAATGAATGATATTGAGAAGGCTATAGAGTTCTTTAAAGAAGCTGTAAACCTTCCCTATTGCAAAAACAATGCTTGTCACGCACCAGATCATCCTAAGAAAGATGGCTACACAAAAACTATTGACAGCAACGAAGCAGCACGTCGGTTCGGGAACTTCGGCATACCACCTCCGGTGCCGAGTGCCAACGGAGCAACCATTAACTGCAAAGAGGCTGCAAGGAAGTATAAAGGTGTAACAGTGTGAAACCTAGTGAAAAGAGTATGCACTTTGTCATGGATGTAGTCATAAAATACTAAGTTTGCAAATATAGCTACTGTGTTAAGGGTCAGTTTGTGCTGTTGTTTTCTGTAAATGAATGAAGTGGAACCTTTTTTTTTTCAAGGTTTTTGTATGAAGTAATAATTTCTACGTTTTAAGTAAAATGTTCGTAGATTAGACCATGAACTAAAAGTCTCTGGAAAAGTTCTATTGCGATTTTTGCATCGATGTAATGAAAGTAAGAGATCTTTTGATATAAATCCTTATGCTATTTTATAATGGATAATGCTACGAACAAACTCGATACTGAGGAATTGTATGTATTATAAACTTTGTTCAAAATCATTGTAAAACTATGATTAATGTAATATTCCACTAGATTTAGTTCGTAAGGATGTGGATGAAAATTTCAGAAAAAAGTATTTAAAAAAATATTTAGATTAAATGAATAAACATTTACGTGTTCGTGGATTTTTTACGATATAGAAATGTTGAATTACTCTCTATGTTGACGTCGGACGTATACTAACAAAATGCCACTTTCATTTTCAATAGCTCAATCGTATGAACTCCTTAGTTAAGCATATTTTGCTTGGATCAATTTTCTTCTAGAAGACCTCTTCGGTGGGGATAATGCTCATTTTTAGAAGCGACGTGACTATGTCGTAAGGAATAAAGGAAAATGTCGAAGTCTATCAAGTCCCAAATTCTTATCCAGATACTCGAAAGAGCCTCTAATAGACCTAAGCTAAGGCCAAATAGAATGACTACTAAATAGAGGAGCCCACCCAATGGCCCAACATGGCATAGAACTGCCAGCCCATCGAATTAGCCATGGCCAGCCATAGCCTACATGGACGACCCATGGGTCAGCCATACCACAAATAGGTCCAAGAACCACAAAACATGCATGCCCACTTAAGTATCAGTGAGGTTTACTCTTAGACGAACACGACTCTTCACAAATTTGATACTAACTTAAGTATTAAAATGTGTGGCTTACTATTAGACAAACACGACTCTCCACAATGGTATGATATTGTCCACTTTGAATATAAGCTCTCGTGACTTTGCTTTGAGCTTCCAAAAGGTCTCACGCCATTGAAGATAGTATTCCTTAATTATTCCCCAAAGGGGCTCACCCATGATTATTCTCTTAATTAGCCAATGTGTGACTTTCATCTAACACTTACTCCACATCGTATAATGTTTTTTTTAGACGAAGCAATTTTTGCTCTTCAAATTTACCCTCGATCTAAATTTTAATATAAAAAATTGATATATTTAACGAAACAATATAACACAAACTTAAAAACGATCACTCCCATCATTTTTATTAGACTATAATCATTCTAATCACTAAATTTTTAGTCTCGTCACATGTTATTCAGTCTCAATAATAAAATTAGGATTCTGAAATGTTTTGAATTCTCGACTATCAATAAAAAAAATCAATCAACCGACATTTTCATCGTGAGCATTGACTAATAATATATACATACCCTTGATCAAAAGTCGATCGCCACCTCCACTTTAGATCGATAGATGGATCGATCTCCTAGTTCGTATCGGGTGGAGACAATGATGGGTTTACTTAACCTAAAAAACTCAATTTACATACATTGCCACTAATGGACGAAAATAGGCATAACATTTTTATAAATACCTAAAATGTCCCCGACAAGCTTCAGTAAAACCCTTTTCAGCCGCTCTTAAACACTGCTATATAAATTTGTATATAACGTTCTTCCCAAACCCTTCTTGGCATTAAACCCTAGTTCTTGCTTCCCTTCCTGTCTCAGCCTCTCTCTTCTCCTCTACCCTCTCCAACGCAAAGCTTTGTCAAGGTAGTAGTGCAAATCTCTCTCTCTCTCTCTCTCTCCGTCTCTCTGTATTTTCATGGCTTCTAACTTTTGAGTTTCGTTAATGAGTAAGTTCGATAGTTTGCTGTAGCCGTGAAGTTTGGTGGGTTGCTTCTTGAATGGTCATGGGAGTTGAAGTATTGTAGTTTCTAGGAACTTTGGATTCTTGAAATAGGATAATGATGTATCTCGTTGGATATTCTAATGTGACTATTGGAATTGGATTTCTTTTTGTTTCTAATGTGTATACTGTTTTAATGTGGAAAGAACTGTGGAGTTGTGGATTTTGGGTTTTAAGCGAATGGTTTGACCGACGTTCAATCGGAATCGTGTTGCATTTCTCAGGTGTCTTTGGGAGGTCGTCAATATGCTTGTGTTGTTCGAGACGTCGGCGGGCTTTGCCCTGTTTAAAGTTTTGGATGAAGGAAAACTTTCCAAAGTTGAGGTATGTGATGTTTGGAAATTATACTGTTTTTGAATTTGTTTCATTTGAAGGTGGATGTTTAAAAATAACTTCTCTTTGTGGTTTATGTTGTCTCTCCCAATTTTTGTAATTATAAGTATGAGTTAAGTTGAAAATGCNGTTGTCTCTCAATCTTATGATTGCCCAATTTTTGTAATTATAAGTATGAGTTAAGTTGAAAATGCACCGTCCACTCTTTGTGGTTTACTGATGGCTTTCAATCTGATGAATGCGTATACTTATTTTTTTCCTTATGTGTATCTGGATCTTGATTTTCAAACTACTTCGAATGTAGGATTTGTGGAAGGATTTTTCCAATGCCGAATCTGCTAGACAGGTAATCTCTCTTTCGAACGTGGTTTCTCGATTCAAGTAATGCACTGTATTAGGACATCTAATATGTCAATTTGAACGCTTTCATTTTAATATTTTTGCTTGCTTGCTGCACCTCATTCTCTGTTGCTGAGGACCTGAACATTTTGGTTATATTAGGTGGTGAAGCTGAAGGCTTTTTCTAAGTTTGAAAACATGTCAGAAGCTTTGGAAGCTACCACGTTATTGATTGACAGCAAACCTAGCAAAGGCTTGCGGAAGTTTTTACGAGCCAACTGTGATGGGGAAACCTTGGGTGTTGCTGATTCTAAGCTTGGAAATATAATTAAAGAGAAGCTGGTATGCTGCTTATTCTAAAAATTATGTTTTACTGGTTCCTCATGAAAGTGATATAACTTATGAGTGTTGTGCATTTTTTGTTTTTGTTTTTGTGCAGCAAATAGATTGTGTGCACAACAACTCTGTTATGGAGTTGGTAAGAGGTTTAAGAAATCAATTGAACGAACTCATATCTGGCCTAGCTGTTCAAGATTTGGCACCAATGAGCTTGGGATTGTCTCATAGTTTGTCTAGGTATAAACTGAAGTTCAGTGCTGATAAGGTTTGTTCTTTTTCTGATTTGGGATTGATGGCTGCTGGCTTTTTTTATTGATGTTTATTGTTGATTTGTTAGTTCTCTTTTCCCAACAAATTGTCGTAATTCACTTTCTATACTAATTTCAGGTGGATACAATGATCATACAAGCTATTGGATTGCTTGATGATCTTGACAAGGAGTTGAATACTTATGCAATGCGTGTTAGGGAGTGGTATGGTTGGCATTTTCCAGAGCTTGCTAAAATTATTCAGGATAACATCCAATATGCCAAGGCAGTGAAATTTATGGGCAACCGTGACAATGCGGCCAAGCTCGATTTCTCTGAGGTATGTATCATTTTCTTTTGAACTTCTTTAACAAACTAAGTTCAACCCCTCATATTTATATATTTGGTCTTTGTTGAAGTTTGATGTCACCTGTATCTTGTTGCATGCCATTTTTTAAAATCTGGTGTACCTATTCTTCAAACTCGAACAAGTTTTGAACTATCTCATTATCTAGCTCTTTGACCAGTGGGAAAAATGTTAACTCTTTGACAAACCTTGTTGGAGTGAAATGTGTTTGTGGCTTCAAAAAAATGNTCAACTCTTTGACCAACCTTGTTGGAGTGAAATGTGTTTGTGGCTTCAAAAAAATGAACTTGATGTTTCCCAATGTAGCCGTACTAATTTTTCTTGCATATTTCATTCTAGATATTGTCAGAGGAGGTTGAGACTGAGCTGAAGGAGGCGTGTATGATATCAATGGGAACTGAAGTTAGTGAACTTGACTTGATGAATATTAGAGAGCTCTGTGACCAGGTCCTTTCGCTTTCCGAGTACAGAGCCCAACTGTATGATTATCTAAAAAGTAGGATGAACACCATTGCTCCTAATTTGACTGCACTTGTTGGAGAGCTCGTTGGTGCCCGCCTAATTGCCCATGGTGGCAGTTTACTTAATCTTGCTAAGCAGCCTGGAAGCACAGTGCAAATTCTTGGAGCTGAGAAGGCTCTGTTCAGAGCCCTGAAAACAAAGCATGCAACCCCCAAGTATGGTCTTATCTATCATGCATCCCTAATTGGCCAGGCAGCTCCAAAGCTCAAAGGAAAAATCTCTCGGTCTCTTGCTGCCAAAACTGCACTGGCCATTAGGTGTGATGCTTTGGGTGATGGCCAAGATAACACCATGGGACTTGAAAATCGTGCCAAGGTATTTTTCCTCGGTATTTTCCTCACTTGTGTCTTTGTAAGTTCTATGGAACCCAGTGTCTGAATCACTATGCTTACTCAGCTGGAAGCAAGGTTAAGGAGCCTCGAGGGCAGAGAGTTGGGACATGTTGCTGGGTCGGCTAAAGGCAAACCCAAAATTGAGGCCTACGACAAGGACCGAAAGAAGAGCATCGGGGGCTTGATAACTGCTGCTAAGGTCTGATTGCCATTTCAAAATCTGTAACTCCACTCTCACTTGTTTGTACGGATGATTGACTTTTCTGTTTTATGTAGACGTATAATCCCGCAGCCGATTCATTGCTTGGTAAACTCGAGAAGGCTAATGAGGTGGAAGCAGAGGCCCCAGTAACTGGTGAAGAGAAGAAAGAAAAGAAGAAGAAAAAGAAGAGGACAGAAGAAGAGGAAACAGTAATGGAGGAGGAAAAGTCGAAACCTGAAGTTGAAGATGCGGGGAAAGACGAGAAGAAGAAGAAAAAGAAGAAGAAACAAGCTGAAGAAGAAGAAGATGGTGGTGAGGAGAAGGAAAAGAAGAAGAAAAAGAAGAGAAAGCACGCAGAAGACGAAGAAGAGGAAGCCGAGCAGCCGAGCAAGAAGAAGGAAAAGAAGAAGAAGAAGAAAAGTGACGATTAAGAGTTGTGGAAGGAACCATTTTTGTTAGCATAGCCTGTAAAATTTGGTTGTTCGCTGCACTTTTGAAGTTCCATCTAAATCTCTCATGTAATCCCCAAATTCTTACAGTTTCTAATTCTCATGGCGAAAACTTCCTTCTAGTTGAAGAGCTTTCTTGCATTATTAAGTCTCTTCCACAGGGAAAATATGGTTTTGTGATTGAAATGTTAAGCTGTAATGCACTAGTGGTCTCTTTAATTTGGTTGGCTTCTGGCCAATTTTTAAATTTTAAAAATTAATTGCTTTATTATATATATATATATATGTATTAATTTTATCTCTAATATAGTAATTAANAGGGAAAATATGGTTTTGTGATTGAAATGTTAGGCTGTAATGCACTAGTGGTCTCTTTAATTTGGTTGGCTTCTGGCCAATTTTTAAAATTTAAAAATTAATTGCTTTATTATATATATATGTATTAATTTTATCTCTAATATAGTAATTAACTTTTTATTTTGGTTATTACTAAGTTTTAATAAGTAAAAACTTTTTAGACCCAAATTTGCAATTTTGAAAAACAGGACAAAATAGATTGAATCTCAAAGTTTTTTAAACAAAATTTACAATGTAACTTAAAATATATTTCAAATTAGAAAAATAGATTATAAATATAATTTANCTAAGTTTTTTAAACAAAATTTACAATGTAACTTGTAATATATTTCAAATTAGAAAAATAGATTATAAATATAATTTAATTTTTATGTTTTGGAAGTATAAAATTTTCAATTCAATAAATGAAATGTTTTTTTCTTTTAACAAAAGGTTAATTCCAAACTTTAATTCTAATAAAAGATTAATATATACNGGTTTGGAAGTATAAAATTTTCAATTCTATAAATGAAATGTTTTTTTCTTTTAACAAAAGTTAATTCCAAACTTTAATTCTAATAAAAGATTAATATATACATCTAACATTAATCATTTAAATACATTTATTAGTACATTTATTAGATTAATGAAAGATGATTTAACATGACACAAAAGTAAGTCAAATTATAAAAAGTAAAGACAAGCATAACTCAACGGTAATTAACATATACCTCTTCCTTGAGTCAAAGGTTTAAATTTTCATATTTCACTCATTGTAAACGAACTTAACTCAGCTATCATTACTGTGTACTTACTCGGAGACAAAAATAAACTTTTTTTTTGTGGAAGATCGGAGATACACTAACTCAAATAAATANACATTTATTAGTACATTTATTAGATTAATGAAAGATGATTTAACATGACACAAATGTAAGTCAAATTATAAAAAGTAAAGACAAGCATAACTCAACGGTAATTAACATATACCTCTTCCCCGAGTCAAAGGTTTAAATTTTCATATTTCACTCATTGTAAACGAACTTAACTCAGCTATCATTACTATGTACTTACTCAGAGACAAAAATAAACTTTTTTTGTGGAAGATCGGAGATACACTAACTCAAATAAATAAACGGAAAAAAATCACAAAGTAAGATTTAAACATTTCCCCAAAATTTTCTTTCTATGACAGGACATGGACAATAGACAATCATAGAAGTTGAAAAAAAATGGAAAAAAAAAAAAAAAAACCAAGTTTCCTTTCACATTAGGGAAACCTGGTAGCTACTGTGAAGATTTGACGTTTACTCAGCAACAATGGACTTCCTCACTCTGCCCTGTGATCTTTGCTATTCTACAGATGTTATTCCACCATTTCTATTCCTCCTCTTCATCATCTTCCTCTTCTGATGCAACTCTTAACCACTGTACCAAAGCTACAAATAAGTTCCTATCTATTTGAAAATGAAACAGATAACAGGCCGTAAAAAGTCTCCCTTACTTCGATGAATTTCTCGGCCTGCTTAACGAAAAGTTTATCCGAATCATCCGCTTCCTTTTTCTCATCATCCCACCTTAGAATAGCATCTTCTTGAATGATTTCTTGGTCATATAGATGACACAAAATCTATGGAACACAAAATGTGTACGAAAATCATTCACCTCACCCTTAAGGGAAAAATATCATAAATACAGGTACATCCTGATAGACTATCATTTTTCAGCCTCGAATATTATCTAGAAGTCGATCTATACTGATCGTAATTAACCTCGAATAAGGAATGCATGTTATCTATCTAGAGACTCATTTTCCAAAAAACAATAAAAATACCTTAGTAAAATGTGGGGTGAATTCCTTGGCCGATTCCAGGCACATCTCTTCAAATTTTAATATCACTTCAATCTGCAGAGGATATGGGGTTTGTTCAACTACTTGCACTAAGTACAATATATTGGTTAAGTTTATCAGCTAACGGTGTTAAAAGCCGCAATACCTCTTCATCCATGTCAGTTAAGTAGTACTTCAAAAGTTTTTTCCATTTCGTAATTATATTTGTAGTGTTTTGCAGTAGCTCACCTGAAACAGATGGAATTAATTTGGCAGTTTCAGAAAAGAAAAAGAAAAAGAAAAAGGAACAAAGAGTACATGAAGGAAAGAAACCCTTCAAACTCAAACCAATTTTTTCATAAAAAATTAGCTAGAATGGTTTTTCATAAGGCAATTTCTTCGACAACCTTCAAACTCAGTTTCCAGATGAACGTTGGTAGCAAACCATTTGATATACCGAGGCATGGTATTGTAAGCTCTAATCCAATGCAGACTAATTGACGGCATAATATATTGCAAATTCAAGATGATAAAATGTTAACAGGTAACGCAAATCTTCACAAAATGTATCATCACAGCACATAGTTTGGTATTATTAGACTTTACTTGATCATGAGGTATTAAATCTCTGTCCATTTCCATACGTTCATGGATCTAACCTCGAGATCTCCATATACCGTAGAAAATTTGACGAAATGTAAAAACAAAAATAGCAATAAGATGTCACCAAGTGTTTTTAATATTAACAATAAGCCTAAGTGTAAATGATTACTTATTAATTTAAATACTTTTGAATTTTTTCTTTTTTATGATTTTTTTCGATAACAAAAAAATTCATCAAGATCGACATTTTTTTTTAATCTTTCTATGAATACTTTCATAAAAATGAGAACTTAACCTTTTCGTTTACATTAACGTTTTAAACTTTGCTTATCATAAAGTCTCCATACCAAAAAGGAAAGACAGCTCAAAGCACTTACTAGATGAACCATGTNACTTATTAATTTAAATACTTTTGAATTTTTTCTTTTTTATGATTTTTTTCGATAACAAAAAAATTCATCAAGATCGACATTTCTTTTTTTTATCTTTCTATGAATACTTTCATAAAAATGACAACTTAACGTTTTCGTTTACATTAACGTTAACTTTGCTTATCATAAAGTCTCCATACCAAAAGGAAAGACAGCTCAAAGCACTTACTAGATGAACCATGTGGAGAGTCTAAGGCAAATTTCATCAGAGAATAAAACAATGCTCCTGCACAATCTGCAGCCACCTTATTATATGACAACCTGCCGAGAGAGTTAATTTAAGCAAGCAGTATACAAACACTGAGCCTAGGTTCAAAACTTCTAAACATCCCAACCACTAGTGCGAAAGCAGAAACAAACTTATACTCGATTAATTGTATTAAAGAAAGAACAAAATTTTATCGGCAAATATTCTTATATNTCAAAACATCCCAACCACTAGTGCGAAAGCAGAAACAAACTTATACTCGATTAATTGTTTTAAAGAAAGAACAAAATTTTATCGGCAAATATTCTTATATTGCTCCATCTCTAATAGATAATTTAACCGAAAAAATGCCTGCCATAGCAAACAATATAGAAAGAGAATGGCTGTCATCAAGAAATTATAATTTGCAAAAACAAGAAACAATCAACCTCCAGAATGAGACTGAAGCGTCCAAAACCAAATGTTCACGACAGGAAATCTCACTTTTATTTCTTTTAAAGAAAATTAATCTCTTTTGCACCTTGAACGACACAAATTGAAGACACCTTGCAAATGTGAATCGATTTCAAACGTAAAAGCTCACAACAGAAAATCCTTGTTTTTTTAGAAAAAGAAACGTTAATCTTCTTTTACGTGACACAACCTTGCAGACATCTTGCATATGTAGGAATTCAACAAAACGTCTGTTAAGAGGTTTGAGAACACTTTTCAGTCAATAAGTGATATTGAAAAAATATCTCCAACAGCAGCGACATAAATACAATAAAATCAATTGAACAAAAAATAAATTTGAAATTGGGCAGAACGCAACAACATAAAGTCATTCAAAAGGGAAAGAAGAAAAAGATATGAAATCACCGCAAAAACAAAAAGAGATGATAGCATACCGCAATGAGTTCACTTCCAAAATTACATTGTCTACTTTAATATTTTCGTGCACACCTCTCAGAAACGTTGCTTCAACCTGTAAATAAAAACTAATAGAAGTTAGCAAGCAAAAGATTGTCCCTGCCACCAGCCATCAGAAAAACGAAACTTCTAACCTCTTTCTCAAAGTGGATGGAGTCATCTCTAGAGTCTTCGTTATCATCACCATCTGAGACATTTGAATCAGACTTCGACTCTCCTGAAGTTGGAAGAACATTAGCATCTCGAGTTAACTCCAGCTCATCATCTGTCGCTTTTTGCAGAGTCTTCTCAAGTTTATCGGCAGGAATGGGTGCAACTGAGTGCCTCCATTCTTCTTCAACACTTCCTTCACAAATTGACCAAACATGTCCTATACCTCCATTGCCTAGCTGAGAATAACAGTAGAGAATGTCAGAGTCGATTACCCTCTTATACTTGAACCCAAAAGGCCAAGTTTCTATCCTGATTCTTAATAAAGTTAAGGACAATATTTAAAAATAAAAAAATTCAGAAGGCATGTTAATTAAAAAAGACATATGCTAAGGGGTTTCGAAGACAATAAGGATTTGAACATATATAATCTAGTTGAAGAAATTAACAAAAAAGTTTCAAAAAGATCATAATAGAGAATTAGTCTAAATTCTCCAACCCCAGACCTTTTTAATAAAAACAGTTCATTCGCTTTATATAAAAATGCAAAAAATCTTCTTTGAAAAAAAAAAAAAAAAAACAGTTTAATTAAGACGAATGTGTAGCCTCCCTATCGTTAAGAGGCTTATTAAATGGCAAGACTCAACCATTATCCATTCAATGCTCGCATTTTTTGACAAAGGTGAACCTCGCAACTACAAAGCTTGTACAACCTAGGAAAAGCAATGCTCAAAGGCATTTTCATAGCACCTATTCTTTTTAATAGAAACAGAAAAGTTGCGAAGGACACTGCTCCTTTATGAGTATTATAGAACTTCTTGTGGCACCTAATTTGAAAATGAGCTATTTAATTTTCTCTTCGCATCAAACCATGGAATTCCACAAGGTTCTACTGCTTCTGGCGGCAGATATGTAAATACCATAAACTACCATCAGCTGCAAATTTCAATGGGATATCTAGATCAGATAGCATGAACCTTGAACCCATATAAAATCTCATAAAGCACATCTAGAACTTCCCTAGCACGAGACATTTACATTATTAATTGTAATCACCTAGTATTCTAAGCTGACATCCCGCATATGATTTAGCATAAAAACTTGGACAGAACTATGCAAAGAATGACCACTTTTTTTTTTCTCTACATCAATTTGAGTTTGTTGACATATTCCTGATATTGTTTATCAGGCTAGAAGATCTGAAAAATACCAACCTCAGATGCAGGCCAGCCTTGCATTTCAAGCGATTTGGACATCAGTTCATTATTTGACTTGTCCGTTGTATCTGCAACTGTATATGCCAAAGTAATGTAAGCTGCGGCAGTTCATTACACAAAGACCTTAAAACTAAATGGCTTTAATTTTCAGTCGAAATACCAATCCAACAACCAATTTAAAAGTCCAAGTTGTTCACAAAGGCATTCCAGCCCAAATAAATCCTTTTTTTTTTTTTTTTTTTTTTGTTGTCAAATCACAATCATATTCCTACGAAGAGCATTTTTCATTAGAAATTCTATTGTTTCTTCCTCCCCATGCCTCAAATCAGAGAGAGAATTGATGAACATAATGATCCTCGTCTCCTTATATTGAAGAAATTCACCTTACCACTCACCCTCTCGTCTATTCTAAATCTCTTGCCACCTGGAAAACCCTTGATACCTTTTTCTCTCTAGTCTTACTCACTCTTTCATAATTTCATTACCTGAAGTGAAATGGTTTCTTATCATCAAGAAAACATTAAATGGCCCGTTGAAGTAAAGTTTGCTCAAAATGAATAGGAAGTATTTGCCTTAAAGTTAATTTATTACATTCTACTATACCACTGCTATTATCTGCATATTCCAGCTCATCATCGCTATCTTGATTGATTGGCTGCTGAAACAAAGATACCTTTGAATATGATGGAACAATAAACTGATCCCCTACAACAACCTGTGTAATGCCAAAATAGAAAAGTCAGCAGAGCTACAAGAAAAAAGGATCAAGAAACGTTGAGTTCATATATCAAGAGTAGGGCATAACCAGAATACATTAACGTGATATTTCTTATTTTAATATTTAATTGAATATATTGGTTCAAATTGTCTTACAAAATCGATGATTTTTTTTAATCTTCTAATAAAACGGTTTCTTTATCTTTTTTCTCCATATACGTGGGACGCTACATTTAATTTATCAAATATAAAACCGTACCTAACAACATCACATATTTGCTCATAGTTGTATGTTTGATCAACCCAATGTTGATAAAGTTTTTGCTATGGGGAGGAAGAGTTGTGTTATATTTCAAAGTTGATCGAGAAAAACTCTACATAGGTGGTTCTTTTGGAACATTCTCCATGACCATACATGTATCAAATATTAAATAATGAATCTACCTAATACATGTACTACCACTACGGTGATACATGAATAATTTAATAGTACCTAACAACATCACATATTTGCTCATAGTTGTATGTTTGATCAACCCAATGTTGATAAAGTTTTTGCTATGGGGAGGAAGAGTTGTGTTATATTTCAAAGTTGATCGAGAAAAACTCTACATAGGTGGTTCTTTTGGAACATTCTCCATGACCATACATGTATCAAATATTAAATAATGAATCTACCTAATACATGTACTACCACTACGGTGATACATGAATAATTTAATAGTACCTAACAACATCACATATTTGCTCATAGTTGTATGTTTGATCAACCCAATGTTGATAAAGTTTTTGCTATGGGGAGGAAGAGTTGTGTTATATTTCAAAGTTGATCGAGAAAAACTCTACATAGGTGGTTCTTTTGGAACATTCTCCATGACCATACATGTATCAAATATTAAATAATGAATCTACCTAATACATGTACTACCACTACGGTGATACATGAATAATTTAATACATGTATCTGCTAAATGAATCTCAACTCTCATGACTCTTCAAATATTAACCAAGTACATGGACCTCTCATGTACACGTATCCCACAAATTCGTGTATCTCTAGGTGCATGAAACAAGTTTAATATCTAACATCCTAGCCAGGTTTAAAATAATCAATTTCATATGACTTTGATCCTATGCACAAAAAATGATTTTCCTTGTCCAACAACTAAGTCAAAAATAAAAGAATAGGATAACAGTAAAACACCTTGAGATTCGAGAACTGTAGAGCTAAAAGATATACACTGGATTGATCATCAATCCATTTTGACTAAGCCATTCAAATGAAAATAATTTTAAAGTGCATGTCAATCCAATAATGCATTTTTTAGAAACATTTTGACATATAATTTATAACATTCGCTCATTGACAACCAAAGAACCAAGTAGAAAAATAGAGGGTACACTTGAAATTCTTAACTTATAGAGTGGACCAAAGGTAAAACATTTCCCATAAATACATAGTGCACACCATCGAAGACTGAGCCGTAAACTTTNAAAAATAGAGGGTACACTTGAAATTCTAAACTTATAGAGTGGACCAAAGTTAAAACATTTCCCACAAATACATAGTGCACACCATCGAAGACTGAGCCGTAAACTTTTGTTTTGAACATGAAACAAAACTTTTAACCAGAAATGAAAAGAGACTCAACTATATGAAGTCAAAGTCAACTTATAGTTATAAAAAATAAGATTTTAACCATATATTGATTAGATAAGTTCAAGCCGGCTACTTTTTCATCTTTTTGTGATTTTGTATCGTTTATGGCTTCTAGTTAGAGTGCTCAAGATAGGTTGTTTTGTAACTACATTTTAGAAACCATTAACTTGGATTGAAAGGTTTTTTTGTAACCCTTCCTTCCGGAAAAGGGAAGCCTTATCCCCTTGTCCCTTGGGCTGTTTTGTTGAGGAATCTTACCGCATGAATAAAATCCTTTGTTTTTCATTAAAGAAAAAAAGAATTGCAACATCCAAAAAGTTTTTTTTTTTTATTAGAAACGCTCATACTAAGAAAAATTGAAGCCTAAAAGCCAAGCCACAAAAAGGGCGTCCAATGTGAAGCTAGGGAGATAAAACAAAAATGAAAAGCAATTTCCTACTCGGGAAAAGAGAAGNTCTTTTTTTATTAGAAACGCTCATAGTAAGAAAAATTGAAGCCTAAAAGCCAAGCCACAAAAAAGGGCGTCCAATGTGAAGCTAGGGAGATAAAACAAAAATGAAAAGCAATTTCCTACTCGGGAAAAGAGAAGGGCATACAAAAGATTAAATGGATGGCACAATCCAGCTTCAAGGACATCTGAGTAGTAAACAGCCATAGGCCAATTATCAACGTAAGGAACACATTTGTCGTTAGTGTTAAATCATTTGACACTCTTGAAGCCAATTTTATCAGATATTATAATTTTTTTGTGCGTGAGTACTATAGATCACTTCAATTGATTACGGTCAATAAATAGACTAGCTGCATTAATAAACAAAAAGAAGGAACAATANAATCATTTGACACTCTTGAAGCCAATTTTATCAGATATTATAAATTTCTGTGCGTGAGTACTATAGATCACTTCAATTGATTACGGTCAATAAATAGACTAGCTGCATTAATAAACAAAAAGAAGGAACAATACCTTGAAAGACAAAATTACACCAGGTTCCAGTTCTGCCCCTGACTTTATAATAACTCCATCACAGACGATAGCATGACTAAGTTTACAGCCATCTTCAATGGTGACGTTGTCCCATATATAAGAGCCTTCAATTGTAACATTAGATCCAATGCTACAACCTTGCCCAATAATTGAATTCGTAATTTTGGTGTTGTCACCAATTTTGCTGTTATCTCCAATAACAGTAAACGGACCAACCTGTGCAGAGCGTGCCTGCAGTATTTCTGAAGAGAACGCAATGTCATCACTTAATAAATGGAATATGTAAGGGAAGAGCAACAACTCCAAAGAAGTTTGTAAAAAAAAATTGGCCGCATTGAGAGTAATATAGCAAACTAAATGTCACCAACATGAAACTTGACCTGAANTTGTAAAAAAAATTGGCCGCATTGGGAGTGATATAGCAAACTAAATGTCACCAACATGAAACTTGACCTGAATAATATGAGAGCCACTGACCCTCGCTATAAAACCTAAACATACTGCATATTGGATAGATGAAATCATACAAGACAAACCCAAACTTCGTGAAGTCCACAATATCTCTTGTTCATAACTTGGATCTTGACCCATGAAGTGAGATTGACATAATAATCGATTTGTGAAAAAANTTGATGAAATCATACAAGACAAACCCAAACTTCGTGAAGTCCACAATATCTCTTGTGCATAACTTGGATCTTGACCCATGAAGTGAGATTGACATAATAATCGATTTGTGAAAAAACCTTTTGTAATACACCTATTTTGTTGGTCTACTTGGATTGGAGGCCATTTCTTCCATTCCTCCTAATCCCCCTAAGGCAGCAAGATTGTTCTCCTTTTGTAATTTATAATATAGCTTTTCTTGTTTCTCATTTAAATGAATAAAAAACAATATTATTTTAAAAAGTATGTTTATAACATGGCTCCTCCATACAAAAGAAATCAATGACATCGTGAAGTAAGCTAGGCAAAAGAAGCTCGTCCAAGATAGTCAGAAGCTAAATCTTTTTCCATGGAACCATTTAACGAACAAACAATTATGTGATCAAAATCAAAAGAGACGTCATTGGCATTGCAAAAGAAGATAATAAAAGCATCACATAGCAACGCAACAAAGAAGAAAAAGACAAGCTCATGAGCTTTTGAGGGCAAAGGAAAGAATATAATATCAGGGGTAAGAAAATACTGGTCTCCAGTGATGACGTTGAGTAACATGAAGAAAAACATCAACGAGCCTTGCCTCAACTTAAGCAATTTGTTTAATCACTTAATTATTACCTGATGCTCGATACATTCCCTGCCTTTCAAGTTTATAAGCAGAATTCCCAAAGAATTTAACATCCGGTACCAGTGGATATGTCCACCTTTGTATTATGTCCTTACTAACGGTGTCATAGCTTCGATAATTATCGATTCTGGCTGCATAGCTTGAGCAAATTTCGTGTGTGTAAATCTTGTAACCCATGATCTGAAAATCATTGTCCATAATTATATTGGCATTACAAAATAATGTACAAGGGTATATAAAAAAACAAGCCCACCAAAAGGAGCTCCAACACTAACTAATGTTTATAATAACAAACATTATTACAAGTTTCTCTCTCAGCCACTCTACCCAATTCCACATTTTCTCTCTCCCAACCCATCTCTACGCTATCTCTCACTCAATTCCACATTTCTCTTTCCCACTCTCCCACCCATCCATAAAGTATTTCCTCTCACATATTAACTTTTGATTCCCTCTCAACCTAACCAAATAAACTTAATATTAATCAAGTTTGAATATAAAAGGTTGCTAATTTATTTCCATAAACTAATTCTAAAATTTTTGTCTTTATGTTAATTTAATACTCTCTTATTCAATGGATAGGCTTTTTGTAACTCCTTGGATGCGGAGCTTTCCCCTCTTTTATAGTAATTTCATGCCATCAATAAAATGGTTTCTTATTAAAAAATAACTCAAAACAGATCTTTTTTTAATAAGAAAAATGAATGAAATCTTATACAATCAAGGGATAAGTTCGGGAGGTTGCTAGGTTTAATGTCACCAAACTTCAGTCACAAAAATAAACATGATAATAAATAAATAACCAAGTCTTAACTCCCACCATTTTAAGTGACGTGCTAATAGAAGTAAGCACCTTACTCATTCTTGAATGGGAAAAACATAAAGAGTAGGATAAAGTTTTCTACTAAAAAACTTTCTTCCCACATAATTTTGAAAATGAATGAAAATATATAATTAACAAAAAAAAACACAAAGAAACTGAATTAATTCATTATGTCGTTGGAGTCATAATTCGAGCATATATATCAAAAGCTGTCATTGTTCATGAAATAAAATAAGCTTAATTTAATAGATATAAAATTCTTATTAAAAAGAAAAAGGAAAAAAAAAAAAAAAAAAAAAAAAAAAAAAAAGGAGGTAACAGTCCTAAACAACAACAATTATAGATAGTTGTCGAACAATTACTCGATGAATTGATTTTCGCTTCCTGTTCCTTCTTTTTCCTGGCTGCTTTTCGCTTCTTCACACCCGACGGCATAATTGGCCTCTACTCAAGACTGAATCCTTTACGCAACCCGCCTGTGGGCTCTATGCAACAAAAATTCTCGCTCCGTGTCACTGCAGTTGTGGAGAGAATCCTGTGGAAGTAGGGCAAGAGAAGGGAAATGGGAGGAAGAAGGAAGAGGAATTTCAATGGGGGATTCGTCAAAACTCCATTAGCGGAAAGAAAGTGTGTTTATAAAGCGAAAAAATGAGGTTGGTTTGGTCTGGTTGGTTCCATTCCTTCTTCCTCTTCGCGGCTTTGCGTTTCAAATTAAATAAATAAGACAAAATCGCTATTTATACTCACGCGCTTCCACTCAAATTCCTCGAGTTAAATTACCATTTTACCCTTATCGCTCTNTAATTCCTTTTGAATCGTCAGCCCTATCCTCATAGTATAAGAGCTGCTTAGAATTATGATCAATTGCCATAAACAGTTCATCAGTGCCAAGCCGAGATTGGTGTGTGATTGGAGAAGGCTTTGACCGTTTGACAACCATAGTCATTACGGCATTACTATCTTTCTTCTTTCTATCTTTGTGTTCTTGAAGAGCTTGCGTAAGTGGCATGTTGCTTACGGTGTCTCCAGTGATAAGTACAAAATCACCATGTATCTTCAAAAGGGTAAATTTAGAGGTATTATAAGACACCTGAGTGAAACAACCTATACAAACTGGATTGCACAATGAATCACTCATAAAGGTTATGAAAGTGCAAAGTCACTCATTATGACAGTTTTTTGGCACTGTAAATAAAATTTATAATGTAGTGTGGTAAATGAAAAAGTGACAGTAGAAAGTTTCTTTTTCTCTTTAGAAATTTGCCCTCTTGATCATCTTAACAGCATTAAGGTAGAGGTNTTCTTTTTCTCTTTAGGAATTTGCCCTCTTGATCATCTTAACAGCATTAAGGTAGAGGTGCCACCATACATACATCACTTTTTAACATTATATACACTCGTAAAACTTCCTTTTCTTATAACAAAAAAGTCGACGCATGAATATCCTTTTTCTCTGAGAAAAACACTAATGTGTAAACATTTATTTTCTTTTCAAACAAAACAATCAGTGTTGCCAAAAATAAAGTTTAACACTTGAAAACAAATGCACAAAATTACAAACCATGCATCAATTAGTTAAACTTCAAATTGAAACCATATGCTGTTCAAACTTAAATTGAATAAACCGCTCCTCATGATACAGATATCTAAGGAAAGATATGATAATCAAAATAGCTAAGTGGACCAATTTTCAAGGGTAACTCTTGCTCTTGACTAATGAGATGATCATATCAAATTATAGTAAATGAAATTAACAAGTATGGGTTCGAGTTACTCAAGAAAATATTTANCAATTGCTCTTGCTCTTGACTAATGAGATGATCATATCAAATTATAGTAAATTAAATTAACAAGTATGGGTTCGAGTTACTCAAGAAAATATTTAAATGTGTTTATTTTGGATTTGAGAGTGGAACAAAACGTATCAACAGCTCAAAATCCATAAATAAACAAATGTGAGTGAATATTTGGATTTGGGAATGGATAAAAACGCATCAATCAACATCCATTTCTTTTGTCAGGATTTAGTTCTTATAGAGAATGCCGGTATTAAAATAAGTCCCATATATCAGTNATGCATCATTCAAAATCCATTTCATGTGTCAGGATTTAGTTTTTATAGAGAATGCCGGTATTAAAATAAGTCCCATATATCAGTTCCAGACATGCGTACCACATTTCTTTCATAGATCAAACGCAGGGCGTCTCCAGCACTAATGGAGTTGTGTGACTCTATAGTTGTGACTGCAAAGTCTGGTAGGGATACCCACTCAGAGTTCTCCAAGTAATCAATTACTTGTTTCGAGTTAGCACAGCAAAATACAAACACCTCTTCAACACCAGCCGATTCGAGCCAGGATAAGGCATAATTAATCATAGGGACATTTACCAGCGGCAGTAATACCTATAAATATTAAAAGAAAAGGGAAAATGTTAATGGAACAAGAAGCATCATACAAATTTTCAATGCTTCAAGAACGTTGCAACTTATTTAAGGTCTTCATACGTGATCTCTATGCAATCAGCTTGTAGCAAAGTGGCTATACAAAATGAAGCAACACGAGAGAATAGATAATTGGCATAGCTAAGCTTCTAGTTTTAAAGTTTTAAGTTGTGTTAACCGCTACCAAATGATGAAGTTCGCATACAATAACTTGTGTAGCAAGTAAACATATAGCTGTGACAACTTGAATTGCACGCAGCTTGATATTATGGCCGATAAAAAGCTTACAACAGGATTTTTTTTTTTTGGGTAACAGCCCCCGAATGAAGGGCTATAATTTTCCAAACTAGTATCGAACTATTAGCTAAATTATGAACACATAGAAAGAAATACGCACGAACTATAATTCCGAAGAAACACTTCGGTTTTCTGGAAAATACCTTGGGTCGTTCAAGCGTTATGGGACGAAACTTAGTGGTAAAGCTATCGGCAAGAAGAACTGCCTGCAACGAAACTCGTGCCAACTCCTCGGAGTCCTCGGAAACCCGCGATGCCCCCTTTCTCTGAGCACCCATTTCTTCGTTTTTCTCGAAGAATAAAAACACTATGCAACAAGATTGATGTGCAGAGCAGCACCAATGCGACGATTAGCAGTTTCGAATAGGCGATTAAATGGATTGAGACCCGGTTGGATGAAGGGGAAAAACCCTAATTAAAACCTGTAGGAATTAATGAGGAAGACGAAAGCCTGAGAATCTTGGTGTTTTTTGTTTTCCCTCTTTGTGAGCTGGGAATAAGCTCAGAGCTCGAAGATGGTATCTAATGGCGTCTTTACAAAAGTTGTGATGGCAAAAAGGAGTTTGCAGTAGAATATAATATAATATGACTAAGTTTTGTTAGTCTACTTTGTTCAACATTTGATGATTCTATTAACATCACTAAGTTTTTTTACTATGCTTTCGAGACTCACACTACTTTATTCGACATTTGAGGATTCTATTAACATGACTAAGTTTAGGGCATGACTCTGATACCATATTAGATGAACACAACTTTCCACAAGTATGATATTGTACACTTTGAGTATAAGCTCTCATGGCTTTTCTTTGAACTTCCTTAAGAAGGTTTCAGACCGATAGAGATAGTATTCATGGATTATAAACCCATGATCATTCCCTAAATTAACTCAGGTGGGACTTTCATCCAACATAACCTTGAATTTGAATCATTACATCGTTCTAGGCCTGTAACATCGGAACAAAAGAGAAGTACATGAATGAACCAAAACCATAAAATAAGATGTCTATGAATGTTACTATTTATATCAACAAGATGCACCTTTCTTTTTTATTGTTCGATAATATAAATTTCATAGTTTAAGTATGTTTTACTTAGAGCAATTATAGGTTGAGTAACCTCTTGACAAGTTTCTCAGGATGTATGTGAGTGAGGATAAAAGCATGTTGAAAAAACTGGTGATGGTTTGCAGGAATAGTCTTCACTCTTAATAATAAGGAGTAAGTAACGTGACCATGTCGTTATGATTTAAGACTTTAAATTTTGTATCGAGTAAATTTGTAGATCTTTAAAAAAATATATATTATTATTATTATTATTATTATTATTATTTTGCTTTTATTTTAATTTTTTGAATCGAACAAAATAGAAATTGAATGTTTAATAAAAAGAAAAGAAAAGAAAATAAAAATTCAATAAGATGTTATGAGTGTCATGATAGGAGAAGGGAACTCAGGGGAGCCCTCATGTGCAGCTTCTGGTGATTAGGCTTAATCAGTTATCTAGAACAAACCCTAGAAATCTCTCAAATCACTTCATCTTTATCTTCAGATTCTCTTGATTCATTTTATTGTGTTGTTTCTCTCGGATTCGACGATGGTTGCTTCCGCGGCTAACGGCGACGATGGATTGAAGAAGCTCGAGTACTTGTCCCTCGTCTCCAAGGTATGTTCTGAGCTCGAAACTCATTTAGGTTTCGGAGATAAAGTACTTGCTGAGTTCATAACCGAGATGGGTCGGAGATGTGAGACGGTGGACGAGTTCGATTCCAAATTGAAGGAGAACGGTGCCGAAATGCCCGATTACTTTGTTCGCTCGCTCCTGAGGATCATTCATCTTATTCTTCCTCCGCAGAAGGATGACAATGAGAAGGAGTTCAAGAAGGAGAAGGAATCAGATGGGAAAAAGGGCAAGTTTAGGGCCTTGGCGATCGGGGATGATAAGGAGAGAGCTAAGGAGCTCGTGAAGGAAATTGAGTTGGAGGCTCACCAGAAGCGTGGGGACAGAGACGTACAAGATGATCGATACAAGGGGAGGGCAGGCGACCGAGGAAGAGACAGAGACAGAGACAGGGACAGGGATAGGGATCGAGATGGTGACAGAAATAGAGATAGAGATAGAGATAGGTACAGGGATCGGGATTGGGATCGAGATAAGGATAGAGATAGGCGCAGGGATAGATATGAAAGGGATGAGAGACATGGTGGTAGGGATCGTGATGATGATGGTGGTGATGATTATCAGAGAAGTGGAAGGCCAAGGGATCGGAATAGGAGAAATGGGTATGAAGAAAATGAAGGTTACAGAGGGGATGCGAGAGATGGTAATGACAATTGGAGAGATGATAGGGACAAGCATACACAAAATGGGCGACACCTCCCTGTCGATCACGAACCTGAATTGTACAAGGTCTACAAGGGTAGAGTTTCTAGAGTGATGGACACGGGTTGCTTTGTCCAGATAAATGATTTCAGAGGCAAGGAGGGTCTGGTTCACGTTTCTCAGATGGCTACTCGAAGGATTACCAATGCCAAGGATGTTGTAAAGCGAGATCAAGAGGTTTATGTCAAGGTTATTTCAGTTTCAGGGCAAAAGTTGAGCCTTTCTATGAGGGACGTGGATCAACATTCTGGTAAGGATTTGCTTCCATTAAAGAAAAAAGATGCCGACGATGGTCCTAGAATGAATCCTTCAAATACAAAGGATGATGGCCCGGTGGTTAGGACTGGCCTTTCTGGAATTAAGATTGTGGAAGATGATGTTACTATTCCTTCACGCAGACCTTTAAAGAGAATGAGCTCACCTGAGAGATGGGAAGCCAAACAACTGATTGCTTCTGGGGTTTTAAGTGTAAACGACTATCCTTCATATGACGATGAGGGAGATGGGCTACTATATCAAGAAGAGGGTGCTGAAGAAGAGCTTGAGATTGAGTTGAATGAAGACGAGCCTGAATTTCTGCAAGGCCAGAGTAGATACTCAATTGACATGTCGCCGGTTAAGATATTCAAAAATCCGGAAGGGTCTTTGAGCCGGGCAGCTGCACTTCAATCTGCACTGATTAAGGAGCGTAGGGAAGTTCGTGAGCAGCAGCAAAGGACCATGCTCGATTCAATTCCAAAGGATCTTAATCGACCTTGGGAAGACCCTATGCCAGAGACAGGTGAGAGGCATCTTGCACAGGAGCTCAGGGGCGTTGGCTTGTCGGCCTATGATATGCCTGAGTGGAAGAAGGATGCTTACGGAAAAGATATTAGTTTCGGGCAGAAATCGAAGCTCTCTATCCAGGAACAGAGGCAAAGCTTACCCATTTACAAGCTGAAGAAAGAACTTATTCAGGCCGTTCATGATAATCAGGTACTTGTTGTCATTGGTGAGACTGGTTCAGGTAAGACAACCCAGGTAACTCAGTATCTTGCTGAAGCTGGATACACAACCTCCGGTAAAATTGGGTGCACTCAACCACGTAGGGTGGCTGCAATGTCTGTCGCGAAGAGGGTTGCTGAAGAGTTTGGATGTCGCTTAGGAGAGGAAGTTGGGTATGCAATTCGTTTTGAGGATTGTACTGGACCTGATACTGTGATCAAGTATATGACAGATGGTATGCTTCTTAGGGAGATTTTGATTGATGATAACTTGTCACAGTACTCGGTAGTTATGCTCGATGAAGCTCACGAGAGAACAATCTTCACTGATGTTCTTTTTGGATTGCTGAAGCAGCTTGTGAAAAGGAGACCTGACCTTCGACTGATTGTCACATCTGCTACTTTAGATGCCGAAAAATTTTCAGGATATTTCTTTAATTGTAATATTTTTACAATTCCTGGGCGAACTTTCCCTGTGGAGATCCTCTATACTAAGCAGCCGGAAACTGATTATCTTGATGCTGCTTTAATCACAGTCTTGCAGATCCACTTGACAGAGCCTGAAGGTGACGTACTTCTTTTCTTGACTGGTCAGGAGGAGATTGATTTTGCATGTCAGTCTCTATACGAGAGAATGAAAGGACTCGGTAAAAATGTTCCCGAGTTAATTATTCTACCAGTCTACAGTGCCTTGCCCAGTGAAATGCAGTCCAGGATTTTTGAACCAGCTCCTCCTGGTAAGAGGAAAGTTGTAGTGGCGACTAACATTGCTGAGGCTTCATTGACAATAGATGGAATCTTTTATGTTATTGATCCTGGGTTTGCTAAACAGAATGTATATAACCCAAAGCAAGGGCTTGATTCTCTTGTTATCACACCAATTTCACAAGCATCAGCCAAACAACGTGCGGGGCGTGCTGGGCGAACAGGACCTGGAAAATGTTACCGCCTCTATACTGAGAGTGCTTATCGCAACGAGATGTCTCCTACATCAATACCAGAAATCCAGAGAATCAATCTTGGTCATACTACTCTTACTATGAAAGCCATGGGGATAAATGATCTCCTGTCATTTGATTTTATGGATCCACCTTCACCCCAAGCTCTAATTTCAGCCATGGAACAACTTTACAGTCTAGGAGCACTGGACGAAGAAGGACTTCTGACTAAATTGGGTAGAAAAATGGCTGAATTTCCTTTAGATCCACCTTTGTCTAAGATGCTGCTAGCTAGTGTGGACCTTGGATGTAGTGATGAGATTTTGACGATAATTGCAATGATTCAGACTGGAAATATCTTTTACAGGCCAAGGGAAAAACAAGCCCAGGCTGATCAAAAAAGGGCCAAGTTTTTCCAGCCAGAGGGAGATCATCTGACTTTGCTTGCAGTTTATGAGGCGTGGAAAGCCAAAAACTTTTCAGGCCCTTGGTGTTTTGAAAACTTTGTTCAATCTCGATCCTTGAGGAGAGCACAGGATGTGAGGAAACAACTTCTTTCAATTATGGACAAGTATGATCTTCTAGTCTCCTCTTGATATATTTTTTTTGTTACATATTTGTCTTCAGCTACGATTGTCTTTTGTTGTCTTGTCTTGCATGCACACATTTGCTTTTCCTCTATTTAGTTTAAATATATAGTCTACATGTACAGCGTAGTGACGGTTGCTCTAGGGTGGATAAGGTGCTTTTGAGGTCTTCCTTTTGGCACACTAGTTTCTCTACTGTTTTGTGGGATATTTGGCTTAGGATGAATAAAGATTTAGAGAGGTAGAAAGATAGTGAGGAGGTTTAGGAAGCTGTTAGGTTTAACGCTTTTATGTGGGTATCGGTTGCACGACCTTTTGTGATTATGCCCAGTCTTATTTATTGGATTGGAGTCATTTTCTTTAGTGTAGGTTTGGACCCCCTTTAGTTGGGCTTGTACATTCTTAAAAAGAAAAAAAAAACAGATAGTTGACATGCAGGAATGGATTCTAGTACAAATAAATTTTGTCTGAACAGAATCAGGCTGAACTTGCAAACTACTTATCCTCGGTGAGGAAACTTAGGCATCTTCTTGTTATAAAAAATTTGGAAAACGTGGCTGAATGAACTTTGGTGCGATGCACGATTATATTTGTATGCAGAAAGTTGAGTTGAAATGATTTTGAGGCGTAGGTGGTAGTGACTAACTTTACTTCTCTGTTCATTGGGCTTGTGTGAGATCCAACCTCTGTTGGGGAGAAGAACGAACTATTCTTTATAAGGGTGTGGAAACCTCTCCAAGCAGACACATTTTAAAAACCTTAAGGAGAAGCCCGAAAGGAAAAGCTCAAAGAGGACAATATCTGCTAGCGGTAGACTTGGACTGTTACTGCTTGTGAAAGCAACTTCTAAGATTCTAAGATTCTTCGCTTCATTTTGTATATAGAAACGCTGGTAGAGAGAAATTCTGTTTCTTGGATTCTGGGGAGTTTTAGCTAGTGTTATCTACTATTCTTTTATCAGTTTTTGCTTTATC
Source organism: Cucurbita pepo subsp. pepo (assembly GCF_002806865.2). Taxonomy (NCBI): domain Eukaryota; kingdom Viridiplantae; phylum Streptophyta; class Magnoliopsida; order Cucurbitales; family Cucurbitaceae; genus Cucurbita; species Cucurbita pepo. The sequence goes on along the minus strand of NC_036648.1, from coordinate 8,141,868 downwards.
CATCGTCATTCAACTATTGTCTCTTGGATGTTAGCATCTTAATGTTCCTATCAGACTCCTCGCTTTCTAGCTCACACACGTTTGCCCAATTTCAGGTATAAACTGGATGTGGTGAGTGCAGGCAGGAATTTCACACAGATAAGGAAGGCAATTACAGCAGGGTTCTTTTTCCACGCAGCCAGAAAGGATCCTCAAGAGGGTTATCGAACGCTAGTCGAGAACCAACCGGTTTATATCCATCCAAGCAGCGCTTTATTCCAAAGACAACCCGACTGGGTCATATACCACGAGCTAGTCATGACAACAAAAGAGTACATGCGTGAAGTGACAGTCATAGATCCCAAATGGCTTGTTGAACTAGCTCCAAGATACTTCAAAGTTGCAGACCCAACAAAGATGAGTAAGCGAAAGCGACAAGAGCGGATTGAACCACTCTACGACAGGTATCACGAACCTAACTCTTGGCGATTGAGTAAGAGACGAGCTTAATCCATGTCGTTTCTTTCTGTCCCATATTTGCCTGACTGTGTAGGTTTAAGGGCTTTTGCCATAAATGTATATATATCCCTGTTGGAGTATAAATCTCTGGAGGGTTAGACCTTTGCAATTTATATATGTGAAAAGTTTTGTCTTCCCATGAATGTTGTTGGGTTGTGGAGTTAAAAGAGAGAAAAGGAGGGGAAAACCCAAGAAAATCTTGTGATAAGAGCCATTTTTATTTTCTCGGTTTAGATTTAGACTATTAATGTTTTTTGTTTCTATGTTGTTTAGAATGGTTTCCATTAACCTTGGATTCATAATATTTAATTACATGTAATCTATGATTTATAAACCTTTATAATTGCATAAAATTGTTGAAAGGAGCAAAATATCATTTGTTTATAATGTAAATCTGTATGAAGTGGAGTATTGATACAATGAACTCTAATCTTATTTACTTCTGATATAAGACTTCCAACTTCACCATGCCTTTTCATACCTTTTCACATACCAAGTTGAATACACTGCATATGTGTTGGAAACCAAAGTATAGCTTTGCATACTCCGCTACTTCATCGCTCATCATTAAACCATGGCGGTCGAAATGTACTTCACTCTTGCAGCCCGATAACGCCTGCAAGAAACACCGAATAATGGATGTTTATGCCAACCAAAAAGTTAGCTCAAGAACAGATTTGTCCCACAAAAAGTGCCCATTATTACACCATGTGCAAATTAAAATGTGTCAAAGTATGTCACGGTGTGTCAAAGTATGTCACAAAGTATGTCACGGTCATACTTTTTCAACTGTGCAACGTCGTGATATCGTCCTCGATGATTATTTATTTGATGGCACAACCTAACTAGGTTGGGACATATAGCAACTCACTTCAAAACCAGCAAAGTAATGAGAAATTCTGTAACTTACCACAAGCAATTCTCTCACCCGCATTGCCAGTGGTCAGGCTAAGTTCGGTTTGACCTGCAGACAAGATCAGAACAGTTCACGGATTATGCTTCGGATTTCTTTATTTGGTCATCCTGGTGGAGGTCACCTACTTGACGTGCAAAGACAAAGGGGAGGCTTATAATTAATCGAAGGGAACATACATTTCAAAGATCGATACTTCCAGCACATTAAATAATCTCATGGTTCAAGATTCAAGTTAGTTATATATATGTGAAGAACATGGATGTCTACACGTACAAAGTGAAAAAAGAGGAGCCCAAAAGGATATCACTGAATTCGAAGATCATATTAATAAGTTACTATCTGTGGGATTCTTTCTGGAAATATAGCAATGAAGATTTATAATATAATCTTACCCCTGCCAAGATCATCGGGATCGGCGTGGACAACAATAGATCTTCCAAGAACGGAATTTGGTCCAACAAGGGAAATCTGTATAACATAGAAAGCCATGATGCTCACTAGCTGAGACTTCTAGTAGAGATGGTGAAACATCCAAATAAACACGAAATTGTCCAAACCTGTTTGTCAATAATAGAGAAAGTAGCAGTACCTGTATAATAGACGGTAACAATCTTTACAATCATGTCAAATTAATCCTAAACAAGGAAAAGAATTTTCTATGTTGTTTAGAATGGTTTCCATTAACCTTGGATTCATAATATTTAATTACATGTAATCTATGATTTATAAACCTTTATAATTGCATAAAATTGTTGAAAGGAGCAAAATATCATTTGTTTATAATGTAAATCTGTATGAAGTGGAGTATTGATACAATGAACTCTAATCTTATTTACTTCTGATATAAGACTTCCAACTTCACCATGCCTTTTCATACCTTTTCACATACCAAGTTGAATACACTGCATATGTGTTGGAAACCAAAGTATAGCTTTGCATACTCCGCTACTTCATCGCTCATCATTAAACCATGGCGGTCGAAATGTACTTCACTCTTGCAGCCCGATAACGCCTGCAAGAAACACCGAATAATGGATGTTTATGCCAACCAAAAAGTTAGCTCAAGAACAGATTTGTCCCACAAAAAGTGCCCATTATTACACCATGTGCAAATTAAAATGTGTCAAAGTATGTCACGGTGTGTCAAAGTATGTCACAAAGTATGTCACGGTCATACTTTTTCAACTGTGCAACGTCGTGATATCGTCCTCGATGATTATTTATTTGATGGCACAACCTAACTAGGTTGGGACATATAGCAACTCACTTCAAAACCAGCAAAGTAATGAGAAATTCTGTAACTTACCACAAGCAATTCTCTCACCCGCATTGCCAGTGGTCAGGCTAAGTTCGGTTTGACCTGCAGACAAGATCAGAACAGTTCACGGATTATGCTTCGGATTTCTTTATTTGGTCATCCTGGTGGAGGTCACCTACTTGACGTGCAAAGACAAAGGGGAGGCTTATAATTAATCGAAGGGAACATACATTTCAAAGATCGATACTTCCAGCACATTAAATAATCTCATGGTTCAAGATTCAAGTTAGTTATATATATGTGAAGAACATGGATGTCTACACGTACAAAGTGAAAAAAGAGGAGCCCAAAAGGATATCACTGAATTCGAAGATCATATTAATAAGTTACTATCTGTGGGATTCTTTCTGGAAATATAGCAATGAAGATTTATAATATAATCTTACCCCTGCCAAGATCATCGGGATCGGCGTGGACAACAATAGATCTTCCAAGAACGGAATTTGGTCCAACAAGGGAAATCTGTATAACATAGAAAGCCATGATGCTCACTAGCTGAGACTTCTAGTAGAGATGGTGAAACATCCAAATAAACACGAAATTGTCCAAACCTGTTTGTCAATAATAGAGAAAGTAGCAGTACCTGTATAATAGACGGTAACAATCTTTACAATCATGTCAAATTAATCCTAAACAAGGAAAAGAANTTTCAAACTACGATTTGAGCTACCATTGCCATTTTGGTTAAAGAAGACGGTTCCCTTCACTCCCTGATTGCTCTCGAGAACAGCAACAGCTTTCACCATTGTTTTGCGTTAACTGAACTCAAACCCAATGAAGGTTATCAGAAGAGCTGAAATAACTGGTAAAATTGGATGCTAATCAACAAAGTAAACCAAGGAAATTTCACTTTTGAACATATTCTTCATGGTGATAGTCAACGAACAATGAGAATTCACTAAAGCAAAAATCTGAAAGACACAAAAAGTCATCCCAGTGACCAAATTTTGGGGACAAGATCAATGCTAATCTTCAACATCTTAAATCAGTTCAAGTTGTAGTCAGTTACGACATTGTTACACCAGGTTGGCGAAGAGCTCATCAGTTTGGTTTCGTTCTCCTCCCCAACTGAGGTGGGATCTCACAATCCACCCCACCACCCCTTCAGGGCCAGCGTCCTCACTAACACTCGTTCTCTTCTCAAATCGATGTGGGACCCCTCAATCCACCCCCTTCGGAGCCCAATGTCCTTATTGGCACACCATTTCGTGTCCACCCCCTTCAGGGTTCAGCCTCCTCATTCGCATCGCCCAATGTCTGGCTCTGATACCATTTATAACAGCCAAAGCCCACCACTAGCAAATATTGTTCTCTTTGGGCTTTCCTTTTTGAGCTTACCCTCAGGGTTTTAAAAAAAAAAAACGTCTACTAGGGAAAGGTTTCCACACCTTTATAAAGAATGTTTGGTTCTCCTCCCCAACCGATGTGGGATCTCATCGGTTCTTTATCTATATGTAGCTTTTAATTTTTTTTAATTCAATTTCAAAACTCATAGCTTTTGGCAAACAATTCTAGAACTGCTGACCATCCTCGTTTATGTAGTCTAAAAAATTTCTTACTTCCAAAATTCATAAGCTCATTTCCAAGTAGTGAGCTGCATTTGTACCAGAAATCATCATGAACTCTCTTTCTAATTAACAGTAAACACTAACTATCAGGCGCCTGTTTTCATTCCAGAAATCAACATGAATTTTCTTTCTATTCAAAATAGGTAACTTAGAAATTGAAATGATATCAAACACAGCCATCAAAACCATATAAATCTCAGCGAAGAGTTATAACACGTAACAACCATATGAAACTGGAAAGAAATGAAGCATAAACAACGCAATCCCTAGATCTTCAATACGCAATTATAAAAAAAGAAAAAAGTCGAAAACAGAATTCAAACAAAAATCGGATACAACAATTTAGCTTCACCACAGAATTCGATAATCCGGCAAAAAAAAGAGAGAAAAGAACACTGAAATTACAGAAGAAATGGGAGAGAATCATTACCAAGGATGAGCCTTCAGTGCAGTGGAAAGAGAAGTTAAAGAGCAGTGAAGTGGCGCGAGATTTGTAAGCATGGAGGAGGCTGGAGGAGTCGGTAGCGAACATACGAGAAGCCAAGGATGAAATCGTCGTTGCGAATCCACTAGACACCACGTGTGGACTACCGTTTTAAATTCCCCTCACTCCGCAAATACACATTTCGAGACACATTCTTATTTATTTATTTATTATTTTTTTCAACTAAATTAATAAATATATTTATAAATATTTATTTATTTATTATTTTTTTCAACTAAATTAATAAATATATTCATAAATAATTTTGTATTCAAGTTTGAAAAGCTCATGACGGTCAGGGTCGATCTTGACACACTCATGACAAGTCTTAAGGGAAAGGCTCATGACGGTCAGAGTCGATCTTGACACACTCATGACAAGTTTTAAGAGAAAAGCTCATGACGGTCAGAGTCGATCTTGACATACTCATGACAAGTCTTAAGGGAAAAGCTCATGACGGTCAGAGTTGATCTTGACACACTCATGACAAGTCTTAAGGGAGACTCAAGCTCCATTCACATTTATCGCCCCGCTTTGTAGCTATCCCACTGAATTGAATTGGGTCCACAAATCTAAGAAATCGACGTAGGATATCACAAATTTCAGAGACCTATTTGAACAACCGAGCAAAGAAAGAAGAACACGCGCAAGTTTCCAAACCTTCGTCCACAATCAGATTCAGATCGTCTGTTGCAATCGACTAACGAGACTCTTCATGTACAGATGTGGAAAACAAAAACTCCTCCAGTAGGAAGTGCAATGGAAAGAGTCCAATGCGGGCGAGCATGGAGGAGGTTGAGAAGACGACGGTAGGAAGTGCAATACGAATTTTGTTTCTTCGTTCCTTAATGTTTCTCAATTTTCATGCCTATTTTATTTTCAATCCCCTCCCCCTCGTTAATAATTAACTCATATACCTAATAATATAATATTATGTATCAATACTAGTTTCTATACTTCAAATTGCATTTCTGACAAGACCCAAACCCCATAACAATTAATACATACTTAATTCGCCTTTGCTTTGGAGGGAGATGTATTCCATACTTATAAAGTTATAGTCATTCCCTAAATTGCATAAGAACTATAGATTCTAAATAATTTAGAAACCGAGCTGGATTAGGAAGCATTTGAAGATAAGTTGAACGTGTTAAAAAGATGTGAAAGCAAAGATATGTTAAAGAGAGAAGATTAAAAACTAATTAGGGGAACATATCTTAAAGAGAGAAGATTAGGAAACAAAAAGTGGTATCATTATTTTACGACCTAATACTACATTGAGTAGCAGTGTGACAGTAGTAGTGCGAGTAAAAGAAACAGAAGGCAAAAAACATGGTAAGATGCTGAAAGGGAGTGGGATTTTTAAGCACTCCCCTTTTTGAGGATCAGATCCTCGATCATATCTGCAGCCTCTTGAACGGTCGTGATGCTCTGCGCGCTCTCCTCTTCCACGCTTATCCCAAATTCTTCCTCCAGCCCCATTACGATCTCAACCTGATATCACCCCACACACACATATACAAAAACTTTATAATAATATGAGCCCATTGTCTCATAGTCAAAGCATATACAATGTTTTAGAAGTATATATATGTTAGGAATCACGACACTCCGCAATGGTATGATATTCTCCACTTTGAGCATAAGCTTTCATGGCTTTGCTTTGGGCTTCCCCAAAAGGCCTCCTACCAATGGAGGTAGTATTCCTCACGGCTTCCCCAAAAGGCCTCCTACCAATGGAGGTAGTATTCCTCACGGCTTCCCCAAAAGGCCTCCTACCAATGGAGGTAGTATTCCTCACGGCTTCCCCAAAAGGCCTCCTACCAATGGAGGTAGTATTCCTCACGGCTTCCCCAAAAGGCCTCCTACCAATGGAGGTAGTATTCCTCACGGCTTCCCCAAAAGGCCTCCTACCAATGGAGGTAGTATTCCTCACGGCTTCCCCAAAAGGCCTCCTACCAATGGAGGTAGTATTCCTCACGGCTTCCCCAAAAGGCCTCATACCAATGGAGGTAGTATTCCTCACGGCTTCCCCAAAAGGCCTCATACCAATGGAGGTAGTATTCCTCACGGCTTCCCCAAAAGGCCTCATACCAATGGAGGTAGTATTCCTCACTTATAAACTCATGATCTAAATTAACCAAGGTGGGCCTCACTCCCAATAATCCTCAACAAAATATATATATATACAGTAGACATATACAGAGTAGAAGTTTACCGTGTCGAGAGAATCAGCTCCAAGCGTTGAAAATTTGGACTCGCCATTGACAGTGGAGTCATCTGCCAATGCCAATTGCTTCTTCACTATTCGGCTAACCTTTTCAACTGTCTCTGGTTTCGCCTGTCCATACCCCAATTAATACCATTAAAGCAACACTAATTGGTGTTGTCCAGGGGACCAAAATTTGGGTACTAGATGGGCTGCACTCAGTTCTTGCAGCCCGGACACGTGGCCTAACATTATGATGCTACGTGTACGTGATTGATTTTTTCGGTTATTTTACAGGTTTTTCCTTTTCAGAGATGTTATGTTTATATTTTAAATTTTAACATTTTTTTTTTCTTGTTTTCTTCACAAAATCTTTGAAATTTTAAATTTCAAACATATTTCATTCTTACAGGGTTATATAACGTATTTCTCAAATTATTATTTTTAACCCTCAATTTAAATTGATTAGTTGAAATTAGGTGGTGTTGTGTGGATAAAAAAGTAATAAATAAATAAAAATGATAAAATTAAAAATTAAATTGATTGAAATGTATTTCTCAATTTTCAATTGATTAATTGAAATGAATGGTGTATATATTTATTTAAAAAAATTAAAAGGAAAAATATTATAAAATTATAAATGAAATTGATAATATCGAAGAACTTGTAAAAAGAATATTCTTGAAAAGAAAAGGTGGGTGAAGCCCGATAGCACCAAAGTTTTACTCAAAGAGCAGTAAAAAGGACTTACAGCACATGAAATTTGAAGCGACCGTAATCTTCTAGAAGAGAAGTTATTTCTCCCTTGGTAAGAAAAGGAAACCCTCTTAGAGCCAGAAAGCTTGGATCCTGCCTGCTTACCAAGAAACGATTTCACCATAAGAAACAGCAGAGGATGTTTAATACTAGCTCAAGTTCTTAGCAGCGAAAGAGAATTCAAAGAGAACAATAGATCAATTATAATCGACACACACATACAGTGATGCAGAAAATTTTTCAGGACATAAGAACTTCATCTTGGCTCATAACTACAACGGTAAACAATTGTATACAAGTATTTCAAGATCGCTCTTAATTTATGGTTTGCATTTGCGCTTAGAATTTTTCGAGCAAAAATTACGAGAGAAAATTAAGGTCTGTTGCAATTTTCTTTTTCAACTGAACAGGCTATTTTCACAGAACATTTTTGAAAGAGAGAGGAGCTGATAGTTTGAAAACTATTCTCTTCAGCCCTCTGTCCCCAAATAGCATGAAAATTAGGCAAGAAATTCAAATCAGAAGTGAAATTACACAAATGAAAGTAAAACAACACCATAAAGAGATATAAAACATTCTGAAATCAAAGAAGTGATGCCAAGTCCATCATCCATACGTTTCACAACCATGCAATACAAACACAACACCGATTCAAACAAATGCTCCAAACATCGTAATTAACGACATTGAAACAGAAATGGACGCCAAAATCCAGATCAAAAGGTAGGAATTAAGAAGATCAGTTTCGAAGCAATTGATGACACAAAAACAACGAGACATGGCAAATACGAAAACGTACAACAGATCCATAAATGCACGCATGAGGAAGAGAAAAGGATTGAAAACTTACAGCGATTTGGCGCGATTGAGGAGCTGCAGATCGCACGCAAAACAATGAAGCTGTGATCGAAGCCATTGATGAACTGATAGAGAAAAAGGGAGAGAGAATTTGGACTGGCGAAAACTAGAAATGGGACGGAGAAGACGAAGCGAGTAAGTACGTGGCCGATGCTAGAGCTTAAATAGGCAGTTGGTTTGTGTATCTTATTTATTTATTTATTTTTAGAATAAAATAATACGTTATTAAATTAATAAAAATATACTTCCAACTGTAATTTGTTGGAAAAAAATATTATTACAATTTTCAAAATGTAAATAATATCCTTAAAAAGATTAAAAAATAATTTCAAAATACCTTTAAATTTAAATTTAATTTTTTTAAAAAAATAATAAAAATACTCTGAATATACTTTTATTAGCAAAATAACAGGGACAAAATTGGGAATCGGAGAATCCAAAGGAGCTCTCTCATGGGCCTTGTTTATGGGCCCCAATGGTTTTGGGCTGGTTTAGAAATGGCCCATGGGTTTGTATACTGCCCAATAAAGTTGTTTTTTTTTTTAAACAAAAAGAAAATTTTTTATAGGATTTTGTGGGGGTATTTTAGTCATTTGAAAAATCTAAATTAATATTTGAATATACCGTTTGGTCATTTTTCAAAATACTTCAATATGCTCTAATTATTTAGTTTATGAATAATTAAATATATGTATCACGATGTAATTAATTAAATGTATAATAAAAAATTGATGTAATAATAAATCAAAATTATCATCATTTGATATATTTTTCTATTAATCAATTGATTTATCAACTCATTAAAATATCAATAAATAAATACTTTACATGAAACCTAACTAAAAATTGTAATTTAATTACAAAGATAATTAAATAAGTATAAGTTAATTAGAATATTAATAATTAATAATAATAAATTATATTAAATAGTTAAAAATAATGTAAAGTATTAATTCTAAACGGTATTAACTGAAACTTATTAGTCTCAATAATATAGGGATATTTAATAATATTTTAAAATAATGATTAATTAATTCGATACGTAACGGGTCAAAGCAGACAATATCTACTAGTGGTGAGCTTGAACCGTTAATATATGGACGAAAATAGTCTAGTGACACTAATGATTAATTAATTCGATACGTAACGGGCCAAAGCAGACAATATCTACTAGTGGTGAGCTTGAACCGTTAATATATGGACGAAAATAGTCTAGTGACACTCGCATATTCTGCTTTATCTGATTAAATATCACCGTCAACCTCACGGACTAAATACGTAACGGGCCAAAGCAGACAATATCTACTAGTGGTGAGCTTGAACCGTTAATATATGGACGAAAATACGAAAATAACGGGCCAAAGCAGACAATATCTACTAGTGGTGAGCTTGAACCGTTAATATATGGACGAAAATACGAAAATAGTCTAGTGACACTCCCTAGATTATTTGTTCAAACTCACAAAAGATTACGTTACTATAAGTTGAAACACGAGTTTGGTATCATTCATACCGCCGTCTGTGGGGATCAAACCCACGACCACATGGTTAAAAGCCATGCGCTCTACCACTAAGCTAAGACGGCTCTGAATTATATGTGAAAATTTAGTGTTTATTAATTTCTGATAAAAATATCTTTTAACTTTAAAAAAAATAAAATGTTTTTAAAAGTTTTGAAATTTTTTTTTAGGTGTTTTTAAAGTTATTAAAAATGTCGAGAATATTAATGAAATTTTGAAAATTCAACTTAATTTTTGAAATCTTCAATAGTATTTTTAAAATAAAATATTAACCGTTTTCATCGAAAAATTAACTTATTTTTTATTTTTTTTTTAATTTAAAAATATTATTGGAGTTTTTAAAAATAAAATGTAGAGTTTAAAATTATTGTTATTAATTTAGCCTAATTATTTATATCAAATATTAAAAACTTAAAATATTGTCACAACCATGGAAGTTATATATTGTAAAAATTAATAAATAAATCATAATAAATATTGTTAAAATTGCCTTCATTAATATTTTCGTACAATTTCAGATATTTTAAATTGGATTAAATTATAATTTATTTTATAATAATTCATATTAGTATTTTTGGAAAGTAGATAGTTTGTGGCTAAAAGAGTGGGAATTAAGGAAGGTTGAAAAAAGGCTTGGCATTATCTTATTATTTATTTATTTATTTATTACCAAATTATTCACTAATTTTCTCAAAATAAATGCCCATTAATTAAAGTGGTTTTTATTAGTCTCACCCACCTCTCTCTCTCTCTCTACCTCCCTTCTTTATAGGGTTTCCTTTTATTCCAACCTTTCTTAAATTCTCAACCAACTCCTTTGTTTGGTATATATATATATTTGAAAATGATGTTTTCTAATTAAAATTTTAATTCGAACACGATATAACTATGTAGGATGTGAGATCCCACATCGGTTTGAGAGTGGTCTTATAAGGGCGTGAAAACTTCTCCCTAGTAGATATGTTTTTAAAACCGTGAGACTGACGACGATACGTAGCGGGCCAAAACAGACAATATCTTCTAGTGTTGGACTTGGATTGTTACAAATTGTATTATAATCAGATACGGGACAATGTGCCAGTGAGGACGCTGAACCCTAAGGGGGTGGATTGTGAGATTTTAGATCGATTGGAAATAAGTTTGATAAGGCTGTGGAAACCTCTCATAATAGACGCGTTTAAAAACTGTGAGGTTGACGTCGATATGTAATGGGCTTAAGCGGACAATATCTATAGTGGTGGGCTTGGACTGGTATAAATGGTATCAAAACCAGACACTGGACGGGGTGGTAGTGAGGATCTTGGACCCCAAAGGGTGGAATTGTGAGATCCTCTCGAACTCGACCCATATACACCCCTACAAATAGTTAAGATATTGATTTATTTGTTACATTTATGGAAATATATATACTTAAAATATTGACATAAATTTAATTTTATTAGTTACTATATGACGAGATTAATAAAACTATATAGTAAAAATAATTCCCAAATAATTGTATTTTTGCTTTAATTAATTATGAGGTCATCAAAAGTTCACCAAATAAATAAATAAATAAATAAAATAAAATAAAATAAAATAAAGTGTGAATGATATGATGAGGTTGGGTGGGACCAAATATTTGATGATGATAATCACAAGGTTTCAATTTAAAAATATATTTACCTTTTTGTCCCTAAGATTTCATCTCAAAAGCCAAAAGCCAATTCAATCAGATCTTAAATTCATGAAATCCAATGCTTCATTTTCAACCTTTTTGCCCCCTTTTCCTTTTCTACCCTTTTCATTATCAAATCACCTTTTGAATATTTCAAAGTTTCGATTCAATCATATTTTAGTACCGAAACCATTAATTATATTTTATTTTAGTCTCTGTACTTTCAAAATGTCAATTTTAATCAATTTCCGACCCATAGAGTCAATAACAACTCAAGACTACTGCTAGCAGATATTGTTACGTATCATATTCAGCCTCACGATTTTTAAAATTCATATCACAAGACCACTACTAGTAAATATTATCCGCTTTGACCTGTTATGCATTATCCCATCAGTCTCAAAGTTTTTAAAACGTATATACTAGGGGAGGTTTCCACACCCTTTAAAAAGAATGTTTCGTCTCCCGCTCCAATCGATGTGGAATCTAATATCGAGAGCTCACCTTGATCGTTGTTAATCAAGATATTGATGATATGGCTGGGCTACTAATGTTGACTTGCATACTATAAATAATATTAAAATACTATTTTTGAATCGATATTTTAAGTTTCATTTCATTTTTATTTTAGTCACTAATTTTTTTTAATAAATCTTAAAAATAGTCATATTATTAATATATTTTTTATTAAAATAATTAGTCTTTATTATCATTTACCTTTTAAATTTGAAAATATATTCCCACCCTTCTTAATTAATATAATTATAAATTTTGATTTTTCCATAAATTTTTTAATAATAAAATATAAAAATATATTTGTAAAAAAAATTAATTCTAATAGACCAATTTTTTAAAGGTAAAAATATAATTTTGGGTTTGGTAAAATTATTATTATTATTTACATAAATTAGAGAATTATAAAATTTGAGTAAAATTGGATTTAAAAAGTAAAAAAGTAATTAAAAAAAAGGACAAAAGGTATAATTTAAGTAAAATATTTATAAAATTGAGAAAATTCCGTGGAATTATACCCATAAAAATAATAATGCGAAAAAGCCTCGAAATTGTAGCCGAAGTCTGTTAAATTATTTGAAAAAAAAAAATAAAAAATAAAAATAAAAATGTTCAAACGGGAATTGGATTCTGCCGCACCGGCACAAGGCTAAGATCACAGCACAGCCGGTACAACTAACACCATTTCTCTCTCTCTCTACTTGGCTTTCACTGAGCAGTCTTCCAGGGTTTCTCTCTCATCTTTCGCTTCCTATGGAATTGTAAATTCCACCAAATCTTTGGACTCTATTACGATTTCTGTTTGCCAGTGCGTTTTTATTTATTCAAAGCGGATTTTTCACGCCGAAGTTTCAATTCATCTCCAATTCTGTTTGTGTCTTTGTGTTCTCTTACAGGTTCTTCTCCTACGGGACGGGTGAGTTCTTTTTTAAATTCTTTTCTGCCTTTTTTTGTTTGTCGTGAGTTGGAGAATCTTCTTGTTTGACTGTTTTGTTGTGTTTTGTTGTTTGAGAGCTTAGTCGGTGTGTATTTTGTTGAATTTCTGCTGGTTTTTTTGATTTTTTTGTTTGGTTTTGGTGTTTTTTGTGTTTTGAGTTTGGAAATGGGACGGAATTTGTAATCGGATTTGTGTTTAGAGCGACTCTGATTTGTTGTTCGAGACGTGTTTGTTTTGAACGATCTGTTTCGGAATAAGCTCAGCGATGCGTCGCTGATCCTCACCGGAAATGGGTTTGGTTTGACTTTCTTGTGGTTGACTGATGATACAAAATGGAACCCAGATTTTTGTTTAGAAAATTGGGCAATGGGACATTACTTTTCTTTCCTGTTAGCTAAGAACAGGGTGGATGGGAAGCACGTGGTCATTAACTTTTATGATCTGTAACTTTGAGATTTATTGTTTCTTTCTTTCTTTTTCCTATGTTCTTTCCTTCAATTTGCTTCTTAATCAAATTCAAATTGTTGGTCAACGATTATGAGAAATTAACTTTTCTGAGTGCAGAATCATTGTTACCCAAGCTTTGGATGCAACAGAAGAATTGCTTTTGAATTTGGTGTATTGTGACGAGGAGATATGAGTACGAAACTCTTGCATATTCAGCCCAAGGAATTACAATTCATATGTAAGTGCATCATTAGTAATACTTGTTATTGCTTGCTTCTTGAAAAAGAATTGAAGTAAAGTACCTTGCTGTTTTCAGTTGAATTGAGGAAACAAAGTACGTGCACAGTTCAACTTGCAAATAACACTCATCATCATGTTGCGTTTAAAGTATGAACAGTCTTCTTTTCATTTTATTTGTCTCTTGTTTGTCTCATAGTTCATGTGATTTCTCATGTGATATATGTAATAATATTGTAATGTTTGGCAGGTTAAAACTACATCACCTAAAAAATATTGTGTTCGACCAAATGTTGGAATAATTTTGCCAAAATCGACATATGAATTTTCAGGTACGTTCTTCATAAGTCCCAACTAAAACATTTAGGCACGAGAAAGGAGAGTTTATAGATATTGGTAATGAAGTTACTGCCGTCACCATTCAAGTTTCAACGAATTTTGTATTACTTTACAATGTGTTTTCTTGTGTCGAATCAATTATGAGGGATATCAAGCCTTCTTGAAAATTTTTGAAAGGCAATTTGGAAACATACACCATTCAGTGTTTTGTGGATAAAAAACTCTTAAGAATGTCTAATATCATGAGATGATCCTGTCCTGCATTTAACAAATATGTCTCCCATGAAGTTTTAGGGTATATAGTCTTATGAGGTTAACCGTCTTACCCTATTACATGTTTCTTTTTTTAAAAAAGAAAAATTCTAAATCTGGAACTATCTATGGTTGTTGTTGTTGTTTTAAAGTTAATTTCTTCTGTGATTATGATGTAGTTATAATGCAAGCTCAACGGGCTGCCCCACCTGATATGTTGTGTAGAGACAAGTTTTTAATTCAAAGCACAATTGTTCCTTCAGGGATGACAGAAGAGGACATCACCGCAAGTATGGTAAGTTCTTGTGGATACAATCAGCTTTCATTCTTTAGGTTTTTAAATGTTCTCTCTTTTTTCAGTTTTTAAAAGATGGAGGTAAATATATTGAAGAGGATAAGCTCAAAGTGGCTCTCATTAGTCCGCTGAATTCCCCATTACTCTCGCCTACCGATGATGGAGCATTGGGCGCAAGCATGGATGAAGTTATGAAACTTAATGAGCATAGTGGACCATTAAGAGATGGGATAGCCACCAATAAAACTCCAAAGCTGAAAGATCAAAATGGTTCATCGGATGAGGTACGTTCCTCTGGGGTTTCGTCACTAAGAGATCAAAATGGACAATCAAATGAGGGGATGACCAATGAGGCTTCAAGATTCAAAGATGATTTTGTTGCATTGAAGGGGGTGCGGACCATTGAAGCTTTAAAACCATCTGATCAAAATGGAGCATTGAGGAAGGAGGTTCTGCCTCATGAGACTTCAAGACTGATGGATCAAAACGGAACATCAAAGGAGGAGCTACCTCATGAAGCATTAAAACTGAGCGATCAAAATGGAGCATCAAAGGAGGAGGAGTTGAGTGTTGAAGTCCCCAAAAAAAGAGTTCAAAATGGAGCACTGGACTGGCGAGCATATGAAACTTCAAATGTTGAGAATCTACCACCAACCGTTGTTGATGTTCAACCTCCACCATTTGAAAGAATAGTAAGGAAAAACTTTCTCATCTGTATAGAGTTCAATTTTTTGTTCTCCCTCTCTCTCTCTCTCAAAAAATGCTCCTAAGGGATCGCATCAACATTTTCCTTATTAAATTTGATGTTATACTGCCTAATTGTTGTTGGTCTATGAATCTGTTGGTGGTCTCTTTGTAACCTCTTCCACATTCTCTAGGGAGGGTGCCTTATCTTCCTTTTTTTTTTCCCCCAATAGAAAGTGTTTCCTTTCTTAAAAAAAAAAAAAAAAAAATCAAATTGTGGTAGCAGGAAATTATATAGCAATCTGTTTACTTGGACAGTGTCATGACTTGGCCATTGTTCAATCTGATTGGTGGCATTGTCAATTGATACGTTCTGATTTTCAGTTTCTTGACAATTGAAGTCTTTCTCTTATGCATCAGTTTCCTGAGGGGGGGCTAGCATATAAAACTTCACATGTGGAGGATCCAGTACCAGAAACTGTCGCAATTCGCCCTCCAGATTTTAGTGTAAAAGTAAGGAAAAACTTGTTTTCTATATAGACTTCAATTTGATGTTATACTCCTAATTGTTGTTGATCTAAGAATCTGTTGGTGGTCTCTTTGTAACCTCTTCCACATTCTCTAGGGAGGGTGCCTTATCTTCCTTTTTATCCCGAATAGAAAGTGTTTCCTTTCTTAAAAAAATCAAATTGTTGCAGGAAATTGTAAAGCAATCTGTTAACTTGTACAGTGTCGTGGCTTGGTCATTGTTCAATCCGTTGGTGGAATTGTCAATTGATATGTTCTGTGATTTTCAATTTCTTGACAATTGAAGTTTTTCTCCTGTGCATCAGTTCCCCGACAGTGTGGATGAATCCCTAGAGCTGAACAATGGTGTGTCGAGATTACAAAAGTCTGCTGAGATAAAGAAAGCAGCAGAACTGGACCTGGTAACACTGAAAAAGGCTGAACAGCTAAAGTTAGTTAAGGACATTGAAGAGATGAAATCAAAGCTAAATGAAATTGAATTAAAGCTTGGAGAGGTGAGTTTTGAGTCCCTTTTGTGCTTTTCTTGTGTTTTTGCAGCTTTTACATGTAGGAATATAACGAACCGGTGAGTTTTAAGCTATAATTGAGAATCTGGTCAGTGAAATTGTTTGTCCTCATCTAATTCAATTCGGAAATACGGCTCTAATTGATTTACTTCGTTCATTCATATTCAATTCGTGATCTATGAACTTATGTATGAGTATGTTCTAATAGCATATCATTCCAGTTAGCAATGCTATGATGGAAGAAGTAGTTTTGAAACCATTAGAAAGAGAGTTCCATAAAGAAGCCAAAAATTTAGTATTGTTTAAAAAATCACTAAAATCTTATATGTCCATCCTCGAAAGTTCTGCACTCTGTCAAATATTAACTTCTGATAAGATTCATTTTACTCTGTTGCAAATTGCAATCCCGGGAGCCACTAAAGTCCTGTCTTCCGAACATGGGTTATAAGGCTCCTTGGGTTGGATGTACAATTATGCAACTTTTGCGGTTGATTTTGATTTTTCATTGCATTTAGAGAAGCTTTGTTGTGTGCTACAGATTGATTCTTAAAATTTGTTATCATCTGTTTATTATTATTCCTTTTAAGACTTCATTTTATCATAATCTCAGTACCCAGAAATGAAATGTTGATAGAAATGGAAAAAACTACTTTCCTAATATTCATTTCTCCATTTTTACTTTTTATGGCGCCCAATACAATTGTAATGATGATCTTTTGTCCCATTGTTTAATAGGCTCAAGGTACCATTTCAATGCTGTTCGAGTCGAGGAGATTAAGTGCTCAAGAAGTAAAACACTTGAAGGAGAAATTGGTAACTTCCTGAACCATATTTTTCTGTTAGTGGATGCCGTTCTTCCATGTTTAGAGTCTTGTGATGTCCATTTGATAGAAATATTCAAGCCTGGTCACCTAAGGGGTACCCTAATACTAGAGAGATTAGGAACTTTTTGCTTAGATTCAAAAGGGCCAAGTGTAGCTTTACCCTAGGTCCCCGACGGTAAGGAGAAGATGTCTTTGTTGTGGATTGTTGGAAGAGGAGTCCCACATCGACTAATTAAGGGTTTGATCATGAGTTTATAAGTAAGGAATAAATTTCCATTGGTATGAGGCCTTCTAGAGAAGCCAAAAGTAAAGCCACGAGAACTTATGCTCAAAGTGGACAATATCATACCATTGCAGAGGGTCGTGATTCCTAACAATCTTCAAGGTCCTGAGTTGAAAGTTCCCACTTGAAAAGTTAGAAATCGGTATTGTCTTTCAGAACTGAATTTAGATTGGCTGCAAAATCTTCTTAGGGTCCTTACATGTAATTGTGTCTGTGTTTACTTCACGAAATCAATCAAGAAACAAGAAACATTGTAATTCAATTCAGCTGCTTGTTATATTTTGGAAGTACTACTATTAGGAATTCATTCATCCTGCCCATTGAACTGTTCATGGACACCCAGTTTTTGTATAACACCATTGAATTTCAGATAGTTCCTCAATATTTATATGCAAGATTTCTCTACCTTCTATATCGTCTCGTGATTCCATGTTTCATCTCGCTATTTTCACAGATGGAACTGAGTAGGAAGGGCAGGGCGAGCAATCAAGTCGGTTTTCCTCCTTTGTTTATCTGTATGGTGGCGCTTATTTGCGTTGTGCTCGGATTCATTTTGCACCATTGAAGGTATAAGGTAAGGTGTAGAGGATTGCAGAAAACATGTAAAGGAATATCTTAGTTTATGTAGATAGATGGGGTAGCTAGCGTGCTGGGTGTTATCAATAAGATGCAGATTTTGATTTTGGGCACTGGAAGTTTGCTGCTTATTTAGTGTGCAATTCAGATTTTGAGTATAAATGTTAAGTGAGATGTTCATCTGCTTTTACTAATGTTGGCTTTCTTGTCTATTTTAAACTAAATTTATGGAATTTTCATCTTATTTTGCATTGGAATGTCTTTTTTTTTTTTCTTTATTCTTGTAAGTGAAATTACTTTTGGTCTTGTCGGGATACAAGTTGTGGCATCGTCCTAATTAGTTGTTAGTTGATAGTTCGTTCGGATGAGTTGGTTGTAAACATATGAGTAAGAGGGAGTATAATCGATAGACCTATTGGATAGAGGTGTTCATGGGTAATCGGGGTTATGAAATCTTTTTTAGACTCAACCCAATTGCTAGGGTTCCTCGCACACCCCTGCGCGCCTCCCGCGCGCGTTCCCCTGCACACCCCTAGCACGCTCCTTGCGCGTGCGAGCCCCGCACACCCCTCGCATGCTCCCTGCGCGTGCGAGCCCCGCACACCCCTTGTACGGCCCCCACGCGCTCACCCTGCACACCCTTGTATGCCCCCCGCGCGAGCCCTGCACACACTCGTACGCCTCCCGTGCGCGAGCCCTGCACGCCCTCGCACGCCCTCGCACACCCTCTACTCCACACCAAATTTTTTCAACCAAAACAACCTTCATTAAATAATGAACTCAACCCGACCATAAAGCGAATCAACTTGTTTTTTTTTTATATTTTTAGTCCACTTTTTTTGCCACATTTTATTTTATGACTTGATGAAGATTGTTACACCACTAATTAGTGGGCGATTTAACATAAATTAAACTTAAAAGATCAAATTTGTAACATATATTTAAGTTTTAAAGCCTAATTTAATGAAATTAAAAACGTAGGATCCAAATGGATAAAAACGAAGTGTAGAGGTCAAATTTATTTATTTAAAAATTACAATGAAAAATAACGTTATATTTTAAGTTTTCAGTATTTTTAATACATGTTTGATGACACATATAAATTATTATCAATTAAAATTTTTATGAACATATTTTATGTTAATTGTACAATTATATAACTTATAATGTATTGTGTTATAACTGTTTTAATTTTAACCATTTTTTATTTATAATATAGAATTAATATATTTATAAAAAAAATTCATATTTTTTAATGTTAAAATTTTAAATTCTTTAAATTTTTTTTATTAATTTAAATAAAATGCCAAATAAATATTTGTGTTAAATCCATTTAATTTAATGTATTTGAAAATCTGCATAAAACACCAAAAAATAATTTTTTTTTTTTTTTACACAAAAATCCAATTTTATAAATTTCATATGGTACAATGTTTTATAATTAATTAATGCATAAAATAAAAAGTGAGCTAAAAAAAAGGAAAAAAAAGCAAAGAAAAAAATAAGCAAGGAATCTAAAACCATCTCTTCATCCTCTTAAACAAAAACCCAGCTGCTCTGCTGATTCAATCGCTTCCCGCCGATCTCTTTGGTATTTTCCGATTCGTTCATTTCCGGTCTCAATTCAATTCGTCGTTTCAATTTCTTCTCTCTTTCATGATCTCAACCTGATCGATTTACACTTACGGATTGATTACCAGATGGTCCACGTTTGCGAATCTTCGAATTGAGCTGCAGAGTTGTGAAAGATGTTGAGATTCCAAGTGGGCGGGAAGGTGGTCGAGAGAGTTGACTTGTTGAGGAAGAAACACTGGGCATGGCGGTTGGATCTGTGGCCATTCGCCATTCTTTATGTGGCCTGGCTTGCCGTCGTTGTTCCTAGTATAGACTTCGGGGATGCTCTCATTGTTTTAGGTGGACTGGCGGCTCTTCATGTTCTGGTCTTGCTTTTCACTGCTTGGTCGGTTGATTTCAAATGTTTTGTTCAGTACAGTCAGGTGCCGTTCTACAACCATCATTCTTTTCTTTCGTTGGTTTCGTACTTGCATTTGATGATGCTTATGCATTGCCATTGCATTTGAGATGTAGACTTGTCATGTTGTTGCCTGCAGTATGTTTAGCTGCATATGTGCAGCATAACTGTAAAATATTACTTTTTCTATCTTTCTATGTTTCTGCTGGATTTGAGGGTGTATATTCAATAGTTCGACTTTCAGTAGGAGTTTACAAATTACCCATTTTCTTTGATTGAATTTCATGGAGCTTGGTTGGAAATTAGAATCCCCTGTTCTTTGATTGAGTACTTTTCCCATTGAATAGTCTTTCATATATTTCTATCCATAGTCCCCAATCGATTGCATTTTCAGCATTAGTGCATGGAATCTTCACACTTTTGCCTATCTCTGGTTACCAGTTTAGAGATATTACCCTTGATTGAGTGGTCACCATGAAAATTTGGAACACTGGATGAGTGTCTAAATCTTATTGCTTAATCAACGAAGAGAATGATTTGAGCTTGATCGTTCCTATTTCTCATACAGATAACGCACAACTTGGATTTAAAGCCATGTTTTCACATAGGTAATTTAGTCTATCATTGTATATGATTTATTAACGCTTTCATGGTTGAGCGTCCAGATCAAANCATCCAGATCAAATTTAACCTCCTTAGAAAATTCCCTTCCAATCTGCCTAAGGAACGTTTTTATTAACCACCATTATTACACCAGTTAACTTCTGTTAGTCTGTGCATAGNCGTCCAGATCAAAATTTAACCTCCTTCGAAAATTCCCTTCCAATCTGCCTAAGGAACGTTTTTATTAATCACCATTATTACACCAGTTAACTTCTGTTAGTCTGTGCATAGAACCCTGATGGTGTTGTTTTGCTTAACTTTTGCTTATTCTTCCTCCTTCTCTCTCCCCGCATGTGTTGAACTATTTTGAATGAGTTTGAACTTCCCTCGTGTCTACCAAGAGTTGATGATTGGCTGATGCAAATTCTGCTGGGGAATGGGGATGCATTTTGATGGTAAGTCTNTTGTGTGTACCAAGAGTTGATGATTGGCTGATGCAAATTCTGCTGGGGAATGGGGATGCATTTTGATGGTAAGTCTTAGGTCCTTTGGATGTTTGCAGTGAGAGCTACCCTTTGGTTAACATGGAAGGAGTGGAACCTTAGAATTTTTGAGGTGAAGGTGAATACTCAGGGTTCTTTTGTGTATGTCATACAACATTTGGCTCCTTGGCGGAGCTAAAACCACAAGGGTTCTTTGTAATTTGTAGTCTTTACACGACTTGGAAAGTCTTTTTATGATTGTATTCTATGGGAGGAAGTTTCCTTGTTCCCTTTTGTCGCATTGATATAATTCTCGATCACTTCCCATCAAAGAGAGAAAAGAAGGAAAAACCATTTCCTCCATGGTTGACGTGCTTTCTACTGTTTTCACTTAGAAATTTTATATTTTTAAAGTTCAAACTGATCTCTTTTCTCATACTTCTTTATTACTCGGATTCGTTAAAATTTTTGAAACGTACTTGCCTAATATTCTAGTTGTGATTATGACTTAAAATTTAATTTGAATGAAAGCAATATAGTTTGTAAGTATCTTATGTTTTTGCATGATGCTCTTTTGAGATGCAGGTTAATGATATTTACCATGCTGATACATGCAAGATAGTTCCTGCAAAATTTTCAGGCTCGAAAGAAATTGTTCAGCTTCATTTTCGTAAGATTGTAAGTGATTAAGCATGCATATCAAGATCTTGATTGAAATTTTAAATTAGGCATTGTAAATATTTACTTTTGATAAAGCGTGGGGTGCATATCAAGATCTTGAATGAGCGAACTTATTTTTTATTTTTTATTGAACGTCAAAATATATAGTGGAAAATGTCAATCAGCAAGCATTTATGTACGAGGACCACTTTTGATGGTAGATGAATGTTTACAATTATCAACATAAGAATAAACTAATCTAAGGTCAATCCTGATAATAACCTTCTACTAACCTAGTTAAACAACTCAAACAAATAAGAATACAAATTATTTTTGATTTAACTAGCAAGTTTACATCAGATTGTCTTCTTCTTGTTTGTTATGGAGACCATTATAATTACGAGGGTGAAATGAGTTCTACATGGACACCGAAATTTAAAAATTATGAATTTTGGATGGAACAGATTTTACTTCAAGATATTTGTCCCATGGGTAATTCTTGTAGTTTGTTAGCTTTTTTCTCTTTTTTTTTTTTGTTCCTTTTGTTTTGGAATTCTTTTTATTTATTTACTTTTTATTTCCATTGTATTTTTGGATTATTTATTGGTTCGTGCGCATCATCTTTGTGCAAGGGCATTGTTAATCTTCTCCATATCATTCCAATTCCAATTTTATTTGATTGCATATTCTTTCATTGAGAAATGAAAACTGGATTTTCATAGAAAAGGGAAGAACTGTTTCTTCGGGTGTACAGTCTTCCCTGCACTCTGATTCTGACCTTGTTTTTCAAAATTCTAGTATCTGTTCTTTTCATTATCAGTCACCTTAACTCTTTGCTTTGCAGCTGGCCGGTTCTGCATCTGCAGTGGATACTGAGGAGATCTACTTTGATTTCAGAAAACAAAGATTTATTTATTCGAAGGAGAAGGAGACTTTCTGCAAGCTTCCTTACCCAACAAAAGAAACTGTTGGTTATTATCTAAAGAACACCGGCTATGGCTCTGAGCCTAAAGTTGTAGCTGCTGTTGAAAAATGGGGACGCAATATGTGGGTTTTCTTTTGCGATTCACTTTTACTCTTATTACTTTGTGCTTTGGTTAAATGTGGATGTTTTACAATTGACTGCTGCATGCTTGAATGGCTTGATAATGTTTTACATCTGTGAAATAGCAAAGATAATGTTTCCATAATACATTTTACATATAATGTACACCATTCCACTTATTTGATTGAGTAACTTGAGTTCTCCTGATAATGTTTGCTTGATATCTATCATTTAGAAGGAATATGTTGGACCAAGAAAACCCTGAGTAGTATCAGTTAACAGTTGGACTTCATTAGACTTTTTATGTCAGGGAAGATAGGGAGAAAATGATTGCTACGTGCTTCAGGGCATTTTTCATGCAAACCTATGTTTTCTCATCTTTTACTTGGTTCGTCTCTTAACCATTTTTTCTATACACTTTTGGATTAAAAAAATACTCAAGAAGGCCATTTTGTGGACTCCTACTGCAAATGAAGTTTCCGAAACGTGTACACATCATTAGAAGGGCTTTCGGTAATTTTATGAGACCAAGCCTCTTACTTCTCACCAAAATTTCGTGTTTGTGTATCTGGTGTCTTTAACATTCATTAAAAAGTCTGTCATTATTCCCTGTTTCAAATTGATATTGTACTATATGCCTCCTTTATTATTATTATTATTATTGTTTTGATGAGAAACAATGTATTAAGAACGAAAGAGGAGGAAACAACTTAGAGGCTGGGGTGGAGGAAATTTTCTTCCAAAAGAACTGCAGAAGAAAAGCCTTCCAATCATTAATAATCTTTATTCAGAAACTACCTGTGGAAGGATGACTTGTTCGATGGAATATTATAAACCTCCCAATAGAAAAGGGAGGCCTCGGTCTTTTCTCGATAAAAAAGAACAAATCTCTCATCGCCAAATGGATATGGAGATATCATTACGAAAAAAAGGCTTTGTAGAGAACTCTTATAAAGGTCAAATATACTTCTACATCAAACAAAAATCAACCCCTCGATCTTTTATAAAAGGGCCTTGGAAGTACATAAAAAAATATAAAAACCTCATCACCAACCAAACTTGCCATAGGGTGGGTGAGGGAGAAAACACATCATCTTAGACTGACCCATGGATTGAAAACACCACGCTAGCCCTGAGGTATCCACTTTTATACAGGCTCTCACATAGCAAAAAAGCCACAATCAAAGAAACTTTGAATGTTGTTGACAAATTATGGGACTTGAAGCTTGTAGGAATTTAAAGGATAATGAAGCAACAAAATGGACTGAATTAAGCCTTGACCTCCCTGTGGTATTGTCAAACGAAGCGGACTGACTGACTTGGCTCCCCAGCTCTGACGGGGTCTTTTCTACAAAATCCTTGATGATGAACATGAGGAAAAAAAGTAGAAGTAATAAATCTCGCGCTAGCAAAGACAGTATGGAAAGGACATCAGCCTAAAAGGTAAAGTTCTTTATTTGGAAAATAGCGCATAAAGCCATTAGCACAAGTGAAAATCTTCAAAAAAGAATGCCTTACATCACTCTTTCTCCAAATTGGTGTCTGTTATGTAACAAAGAAAACGAATCACAAAGCCACTTATTTATGCAATGAACATACGCCCAAAATTTTTGGACAATGATTCTCAATATATTCAGATGGCATNTGTTATGTAACAAAGAAAACGAATCACAAAGCCACTTATTTATGCAATGAACATACGCTCAAAATTTTTGGACAATGATTCTCAATATATTCAGATGGCATCTCACATTTCTTAGGGAAGTGAAGGATATGACATCTCATCATGGCTTTCTTTTGGAATATGTGGAAAAAAAGAAAATAGAGAATGTTTGCAGAAAAGACACAGACTTGTATACAAAACTTTTTGACAATGTTGTTTACCAAACTATTTCTTAGTGTAAACTGTCTAATATTTTTACTTCCTATAGTTATACCTCCCTCATTGCAAAATGGGAAGGTTTTTTGTAAACATCAATAATAATATGGATATTATTATTGGATGCGAGGAATTGAAGTTGTGGAACCTGATCCTTGTTACAGACTTATTATCTTTAATAGTTTGTTTAATGCTCTTTTTCTCTTCATTTTTTGCTTTACAGATTTGAGTATCCACAACCTACGTTCGTGAAATTAATGAAAGAGCAGTGTATGGAACCATTTTTTGTGTTTCAGGTTGACTCTATTTTATCCAAGGGATTTTGTGTTTACTTTATAGTTGCTCTCCCTTCTCTCTCCCCCTCTATCCCCCCCACCCCCAACAACCCCACTTGATTTGTTTTAAGAGGCATTTTTTTTAATATTTCTCTTACGGCTGTACCTTTTCTGCCTTCTCCCAGGTTTTTTGTGTGGGGCTATGGTGTTTGGATGAGTATTGGTATTACAGCCTGTTTACTCTGTTTATGCTGTTTATGTTTGAGTCAACAATGGCAAAAAGTCGGTTAAAGACCTTAAGTGAGTTAAGGCGTGTTAGAGTGGATACTCAGACCTTAATGGTGCATCGTTGTGGAAAGTATGTCATTTTTACCACTTGGACTATTTATCTTGTTTTTTTTTTCCCCCGACTCTGCTTCTTGACATGTAAACGTGATGGTGTAACTTAGGTGGGTGAAGCTACCTGGAACTGAGCTTTTGCCAGGAGATGTTGTCTCTGTAGGGCGTGATTCTGGTCGGAGTGGTGAAGATAAGTCTGTACCTGCTGATATGCTTATCTTGGCTGGAAGTGCTATTGTTAATGAAGCCATTCTTACTGGGGAGTCTACACCACAATGGAAGGTGTTTCTTTTTGTATTTTGTATTTTTATTTTTCTGTCACCCCCCACCTCCAAAAAAAAAAAAAAGTAAAAGACGAAAAAGAAGAGCTGACAACATTCAGAATGTACAAAATAGCATACTTTCTACAACAATCATAACTGAATAGCTCCCTAAAGCTGAAGCAATGTATACTTGCAAGTTAATACCTAGAATTAATTTCAAGTACTGAATAGTTTTGAAAAGTTACAACTCAAATTTCAAGAAAGCATTTCAGCTAGGTATTCTTTTCATACTTAACCTATAGTATCTATACAATAGTTTTGTTAAATAATATTAATGTGAAGCTGAGTTATTTAAATAAGTTCCTGAGTGGGGTACTTTATTAGGGTTGAGAAGGATATGAAAAATTTTATATCTAGGCTTCATAACCACATTAACTAGAGCTTACCTTCCCAGGTTTCAATATCTGGGAGAGGAATTGAGGAGAAGTTATCAGCTAAAAGAGACAAAAGTCATATGTTATTTGGTGGGACCAAAATATTGCAGCATACTCCAGATAAGGTAGTTTTTCTTGAAAGAAATTTGGTGTCTTTAGTTTTGATCTTGTGAATATTCTCATGTTTATGATTTATTGGGTGGAACAGACCTTTCCTCTTAGAACCCCTGATGGTGGCTGCCTGGCAGTTGTTTTGAGGACTGGTTTCGAAACAAGTCAAGGGAAACTAATGCGCACAATTTTATTTTCTACGGAGAGGGTAACTAATTTGACATTTATTGGTTTGCAACTGTAATGAAATTTGTACTATGCTTATTGTCCAAGATACGATAATATATATGTATTTACCTTTTTCTCCAATTGTAGGTTACAGCTAACAGTTGGGAAAGTGGCCTATTTATTATGTTCTTAGTTGTATTTGCCGTTATAGCTGCTGGTTACGTACTTGTAAAGGTATGGTGAAATACTTTCTGTGCTCAAGTTGTAGATCTCAATGATATAGGGTGAAGTTAGTTTCTTCGATGCAGGGATTGGAAGATCCCACGAGAAGCAAGTACAAGCTTTTCCTTAGTTGCTCACTTATAATCACTTCTGTAATTCCTCCTGAACTACCAATGGAACTGTCAATAGCCGTTAATACATCATTAATTGCTCTGGCACGTCGGGGAATATTTTGTACAGAGCCTTTCCGAATACCATTTGCTGGAAAGGTAGTCTGCCTCTGCCTGTCTAGTGAATTTTCACCTCTGTTTTTGCAATTAAGTCCACTTCAAACTCTTTTCTTCTTTACACAATGTGAGATCGTTAATTTATCTTCAGATCATATACATGATATATTTATTCATTGTTTTGTATTTCCAACCTTTGACGTATTAACTGGTAAGACAACTTTCTATCAGTTGTCATGCCATTACAAAATTATAAAGCTTCCATTGGGAAATATCTTATTTTGATAAGAAACCAAAACTATCATTAATGAAAGAAGAATTACAAAAATGGGTGGTAAATATCATAAATACAAAAGAGAGTGGAAGCCATACACCAAGAGTCATTAAAGAGCATGATCTCCAGTTTTTTTTTTTTTTTTTTTTTTTTTTTTTTTTTTTTTTTNACCTGTGTTATTGAAAGTTCATGTTTACTTCAAATTTCTTATAAAACAATATTGACTGCACATCCCCAAAGAAGCTGGTCAATGGCGTTGGGCATGGATGAGTGGTGGGACCAAATGATATCAAATTGTTGGAAGAGGAGAGACGATAGATTCTAAGTAGCTTGGTAGTGTAAAGGCAGATTATTGCGCTCCTATGAGTTCTTTGTGCAAGGCAGGCCTAAAGAAGAAGAGAGTTATACTAACCTCGATGAGCAATTAGTGCTATGTATAAATGGTTTAGAGGGACTGAGTTGAGTTTAAGTTCGGGTTAGGATTTAACATACTATGTGTTACCCTTTTTTTCTTTTCTTTTGAATAAGAAACGATAAAACACTAAATTCCACAAAACCAACAACCTAAAGGACAAAGGGACAAGGATCCCTCCCCAAACCAAAGGATGTACAAGAAGAAGACCGTACAATCTAGGTTGACAAGGAGAGTAGTTAATACAAAATTTTGTGTTGGTTACCTCGTTTAGAGGCTGTAAACTGTACAAAACCACAAAAGTATATATTTTTATAAAAAAGATTGAACTTATTTGTGAGTTACCTTCGCAATTAAATGTATTAAGGTTCGGCGGTTATTCCGTGGGAATTGTCAAGGTGCATGCTATCTAGTCCAAACACTTGAGGATTTAAATGCTTTGTGAAATTGATTAAGAATAGAGCTCTTATTTACAAGGAATGTTATGTTGGAGCCACAATGGTGATAACACAGTTGCGAACAGTCTCTATTTGTATATATATGAGGAATATTAGTTGGGAAATGTTAGTATTATATATTCTTCTCAAAAAAAAAAAAAAAAAAAAAAAAAANTGCTTTTTATTTTTATAGGAAACTGTAAATTTTCATTGATTGAATGAAATTACAAAAATATGAGATCCTATCTAATGGATTATAAACAAACGTCTCCAATTGGTTATTAGAGAAGATGAACTATAATTACAAAGGGAGCGTTCAATTTATACCAAGTGATAAAAAGAAAAATAGATGTAAGAAAAGATTGGGTGTTTATTTCCTGAATGAAATTCAACCAAAGGATTATTCATATTAGTATCAACCAAAGGATTATTAATATCAGTATTATTAAGATACTATCTGCGCATGTTTGTCATTAGACATTACGTTAGTGAGGGAGTTGGTTATAAATGGAGAGGTAAAATTTGGGTAAGTTTTGGCCTCTCGAAGTGCTTGGATATTGTAATATCTTCTTTCTTTATTTTGTAATACAATTTCAATGTTACTTGTTTACTTCTATTTTCAAGATCCGGGTCCTATCAAGGACTTGTAGTTTGTTGCAGTTTATTATGGCTTTTCCTTGGTGTTTTAACNCTATCAAGGACTTGGAGTTTGTTGCAGTTTATTATGGCTTTTCCTTGGTGTTTTAACTGACTTTGGACGGTTGGATGTCTTAGACTTGTTTGTGATTATCTTTAAGTTTACATCTAATCGCCAACAATTGGGGCTGCTTGTAATTTTTATTGTTTTTTTAATATTATTTTGTAGCTCTGATATCGGTTGATTTTGGTTCTGGCTTTGTGTTGATGTATTGCCTTTTTAGAGCTGTAATTCATAAATCTGTGTTGCGTAAGTTCGCTTTTATTCTGTTTTTGTTGGGTTGGCATGTTAGTACCTTTCTATGTGTGTATTTGTAATTAATTTTTTTTATTGTTTTTTTTTCTGCAGGTTGATATTTGTTGTTTCGATAAAACNTTGGTTGGCATGTTAGTACCTTTCTATGTGTGTATTTGTAATTAATTTTTTGTTATTGTTTTTTTTTTCTGCAGGTTGATATTTGTTGTTTCGATAAAACAGGAACGTTGACATCAGATGACATGGTTTGTTCATATTGAACTCAACATACGGAAATAGTTATCCATTATGTAATTCTATTGAAGATGTTTATTCTTCACTATCTGGGCATCTGTAGGAGTTTCGAGGAGTAGTTGGGGTGAGTGATAAGGATGATTTGGAAACTGACATGACTAGTGTGTCTTTGCGCACAGTTGAAATTCTGGCTTCTTGCCATGCATTGGTGTTTGTGGACAACAAGTTGGTAAGCTAGCTTCGTTCCTGAATTCTTGATATATCTATCCATGAAAAGAAAAGTTTGCGTGAATATGCTTCTTACAAAATATTGCGTATGGAACACTGTATTTGGTTTTCACTTTTCAACTGGGTGGGAATCTCTGCTTGAAAAGGTTGTTATTAATGGGGTTGATTTGACATTATCTCATGAAACACGTTGCCTTGGACATCCAAACCTTGTACTTTGCTAGCACTTGTTGGATATACATTTGGAGCAAGTGTATTTAAACATTTATTTCAATTTTGAAACCGCTCCTGCTACCTTTGACCAAATGCATTCCCTCTATGTTGGAGTGGCCTTGGCTCGGGTGTTTCGTTCTAGGCTTCTCTTAGTGGATTATTATTATTTCTTACTCTTTTAAGAATTTGAACAAATAACGTAAATAACTCGAACTATCCCAACCCAAATACTTCATGGTTGAGAAGGTTGTGTGACAGAGATTATAGTTTCTATGTTCACAGAAATCGTGAATATATATTCTATATACAAGCAGGACCATCCAATCCCTCTTGAAAGAAAATGTTGAAAACTAAATAACCCGAACTATCCCAAACCAAAAACTTTCACATAATAATGGTTCCCAAGTTTCTGTCAAGGGGGATTCGATGGTCCTGCTTGCATATAGTACCTTTCAGATATATATTCAAATGCAGACTTAGATAAAGGGTATTTATTTGTTTGCACGTGTCAAAATATATTCTTTTTTTTTTTTTTAAATTCATTCAACATTCATATTAAAATTACATCTGGGAACATTACTTTATCTGTTCTCACTTTTCGATAGGTGGGGGATCCTCTTGAAAAGGCTGCACTCAAGGGAGTTGATTGGGCTTACAAATCTGATGAGAAAGCCATTCCCAGAAAGTATGTTCCCCTCCTTTCTTTTAAGGTTCCACAAACATATGAAATTTATGTGTCGATGTACTTATATATGTAAATTATAATGTAGAAAGATTCCTTAAATTGATTGAAGTTTTAGTTTAAATCTGATATCCTATGGAATATGATCAAATTTATAACTTAAATTTTATGTTTACATGTATTATCTCAGCATGTAAAAAGTTGCACGTTGGGCCATGGTCAAACTGTCAACGATAAGATACAAATTTAGATTTGTTTGAGGTTATAAATTGTTTTTTTTGTTCACCTCCCTCAAATGTTAATACCCAAGCTTGCTAATACTGAAAGAGGTAGACTTACTCTCATCCAGTCCATTTGTTTCTCAACTTACTTTTTCTCTTTGTTTAGGGTCCCCATGATGGTTAGTAAGTCTTAGTAGAAGCTTTAGATATACACATAAGTGGCAATGTACTTGCTTTTAACTCTCTCTCTTCCGTACACAAACACGCCATGCCAAATTTCATAACATAGACATTTGAGTGAAACTACATAGACATTTCCACGGAAGGTAGATGCTACGATTGTACTTTGTGCAATCTTTATGCCCGTGCCTTTACTTTTTAGAACAGTCATCCATGCACTTTGAATTCACGTTCAATGTTACTTAAGCATTTTATCTTATCCTCTTCATTCTTCATTACATATTTTGGGTTATCAAAAAAAAAAAAAAAAAAAAAAAAAAAAAAAAAAAAAANTCTCTAGGTGAGACATTTAGTTCTTATAGTCATCTAACTCTGCATGGCTATGCATTTTTCTTTATTTTCATTGTAGAATTTGTTTTTAATTAATTGCAGGGGAAGTGGGCACGCTGTCCAGATTGTTCAGAGGCACCACTTTGCTTCACATTTGAAGAGAATGGCAGTTGTTGTACGCCTTCAAGAGGAATTTCTTGCATTTGTGAAGGTCTGATTGTTTCCTCTTCATGTCCATCATACGTGTTAGACTTATTTATTTCTAGTTACCTTGTTTCACGAGTAAGACTTTTTTTCCCTTTCCTTTTTGGGATGAAGAACCATACTTTCATTGAGAATCTGAAAGGATATACAATGGGTAACTGAAAAAAAAACCAGCACAACCAATCTTTTAAATGAGGCTAGATTCTTTTACTTATTATTTTTTTTAAAAGAAACCAACTTTCATGAAATTGAATGAAGGCATAAATAAAGGGGCTTTGAAAAAGAATGGCCCAAATAAACGACAACTGAGACGAAACAGAACAAAAGCCATGCCAATATAACTAGCAACTTTCTTTCAACTGCCCTAATTGAAGTTAAGAAGAACATTTATGACTTCATTCCAGTAGAAATTGTTGTGAAGGATGGTAGCATTAGAAGTTTCTCTCTCTGTTTTGGTGATATAGTTTCTGTTGATACTCCAAGTTCATGGTGATTTATCATTCAAAGACTTTTCAAATTCGGTGGAAGATGAATTTATTTTGTTGTATAAAGATAAGTTGAACGAAGTAGCTGTTGGTTCTAAGGGACCCTTAGTGCATGATCCGCTTCTTAATTTGAAATATCCAAATGCCTTAAAAATCATTAATTCCACTGATCATGATGGAATTATTGTTGGGCAGTCCTAATGTGGTTGATCCTCTCTCTTTATTGATGAAACTTTTCAACAAGAAGAGCCACAAGAAGAATAGAACCTCGGGAAGACGAAGAGAAACCCCACTTATCCATATGTTCTAATTTTGTATGCATCAACTACTTGGTGTATGCTAGATAGATCATTTTGTAATGATATGCTTAGCAATATTTGTGTTAATTGGAGGGGTTTTCTGAAACCCCATTATTCTTGGAGGACTTCCTCCCTTTTAGTATGTTTCATTTTATTAATGAAATTTATGGATTTAATAAAAAGAGAAGAAAAGGTAAAATTACAAGAAAACTGCTCTAGTTGTTAAGAATAGAATATAAAAGATCAACTACAAATCTCTTAGAAAGCTCATAGAGAGCCGGGGAAATGGTCGCTCCCTAAACCTCCTTCCCAGGCTTCTTAAACCCATTAAGACCCTCCTATTTCTCTTGTGCCATAAAATTTAGAAAAGCTCGCTTGCCAAAGTTCAATTAGAGGCTAGAATGAACAGGTGTGGTGTAGCAATTTGATTATATTGAAATCGATTTTGGTGGAAAATTGTATGAATTCTTTGTTTCATAGTTGTATTAACTTTCATGAAGTATGAACACTTTAAGTGTTTGAGTTCTTCACGAAACTGGTAAGATATGCCCATAGATTTGCATCAAGAATGTAATTTGGGAACACAAGGATGAAACGAAAGAATGATGTTATTGTTATTTAATTTCAGACATGTTAGGACATGCTAGGGACACATCTAGCATACATTGGCCTGAATATAAGTATTTAGATTCTAGCACCAGAGTTACATGTCGAGTTTGTTATTTGCCATGCAAATAATTGTTTTAACCTCCCCAGTTTAAATAAACCTTGTCTCTTCATTTCAGGGTGCCCCCGAAACCATCCAGGAGAGGCTCACGGATATACCTTCATTTTATGTTGAGACGTATAAGAAATATACACGACAAGGTTCCCGTGTCCTTGCCCTTGCTTACAAATCACTTCCAGACATGACAGTAAGATATTCGTCCCATCACCCCCTTCCTCCTTCCACATCTATGCATAAATTTAAAATGACCATTCACTATTTTGTATGTTTTGGCCAACATCATCGTTGCCATTTTAGTTGTCCCTGTTAGTTGACAGTTTCATTTTTTTCTTTGGGTTATTTTTCCCACTGTGATTTTCACGATCACCATCTTTGTCTCGGAAACATGGGCACTCTATTTGAGCACATTGTTGTTTATCCGCACAAGCATGTTTGAANTGTTTTGGCCAACATCATCGTTGCCATTTTAGTTGTCCCTGTTAGTTGACAGTTTCATTTTTTTCTTTGGGTTATTTTTCCCACTGTGATTTTCACGATCACCATCTTTGTTTCGGAAACATGGGCACTTTATTTGAGCACATTGTTGTTTATCCGCACAAGCATGTTTGAACATACACTGGAGACATGCTGGACGTGTGATTGAAATCTCTGATCTTTTAAATTACTTGTAAAATCTTGAACATGTTAAGGCCATATTTGAGCATGAAGGGGAATATATTGGGTGACACATGCAACAGAGAAAATGAACAAAACTATTCATAGAAACGTTAGAAAAAGAAAAGTCTTCTTTTAATCAAGTGAAATTATTCACGTAAGGATCTTAGATTTAATGCAAGGAAGGATGAAAATCTATTGGAACTGAACAATAATATTTAAATAAATAAAAAACGAAAAAAAATAATTATATTTCTATTAATAAATCTGCGTAAAAGTAATTTTCACTGTTCAGATCAAGTTTTTTGTGTTTTTCCCCTTTGTAAAGATGTATATTTTGAGGGAAATTGCTCTTATTTTGTTGTTAAATAACATTTTGTCCAAGAAGATACACACTTTATTTACCATTATTTAAAGTTGCTTTAGATTGAGTAGATGAAGATGGAAGTTCTGTAGTTTATTGAAGTATTAATAGGTGGAAAAGTATATTAAAATATATTTCATTGAAAGTGCCCATGACCCAACTTCTTAGAAAATGTTATATCTCATTGTCTGGATTTTCTCATGTTTGTGTCCATGTTCCTTGGATCATTGTCATTGTCTTCTTTATTGCTGTCATTGTCATCAATATTATGTACTATTTGAAATGGAATGTAAATAAATCTGTAATTTCATTATATAAATACTTCATTTACCTGGCTGGTTTCTATTTCTTTCCAATATTGTAGGTTAGTGAAGCTAGAGCCCTGGATAGGGACGTGGTGGAGAGTGACCTTACATTTGCAGGTTTTGCGGTAATCAGGGACTTCCTCTCTCTTGTTTCATTTTTAATATCTGATTTTAATCATTTGGAAACCCACTCGTTTTTTTGTCCACCCATAAATGATTCTCCATTCTTACGAAATATGNATATCTGATTTTAATCATTTGGAAACCCACTCGTTCTTTTGTCCACCCATAAATGATTCTCCATTCTTACGAAATATGCAGCTTGCAATTAGAGCTATTTTTTTCTGTCTCTTTCGTTTCTGTTCTCTTTTGTTTAATGTTCATTAATTACATTCCAGGTGTTCAATTGTCCAATTAGAGCAGATTCGGCTACAATATTATCTGAGCTTAAAGGATCATCCCATGACTTGGTACAGTTTATCCAGCCTAATTATTTCCACTTAATTGTGACTAATAGAAAATACTTGTTGGTTTACTATATCAGTGAGGTTTAAGAGCATCATTATCAATTTCTTAAGGAACTAATCTTCTTTCCATTATTCATTTTATGCGTCTATGATGAGAGGCTGTAGTATGAATTAATCAGTACCAGTGGATTTGTTCTGTTGTGAAACTGACTATGTTCTTTAGTTTATGCACTCCGAAGTGAAAGACTCTTATTCTTCGAAAATTTGATTTTCTGGATTAAGCATCTAACTGGATGAACCAGACATTACGAGAACTATAACTTTTGGAAAATATACTCAATTATTAGTTCTTATATTCTCAATAGAATCTGAATGTCAACCCACGCTAATTTATGACAGAGCCATTCTAAGTGTAGTCTTAATTGATCTGATGGTACAAAGATTCAACTCAAATTAGGAAGTCCACGTCCATTGNATGTCAACCCACGCTAATTTATGACAGAGCTATTCTAAGTGTAGTCTTAATTGATCTGATGGTACAAAGATTCAACTCAAATTTGGAAGTCCACGTCCATTGAATTTTTAATATCATCTGGACTCTAACCATGGCCGTAAGAATTTTCTTTGATCCCTGAAACCTCTATTTACCTCCTTTGGTCTCTTTTGTATATCATGTAACTGCAAACTCGATTGATTTATCAAGGCAGTCTTGTAGGCCTCGTCATGTCTTATAGGATTCTGCCATCTGCTTAGTAATTTTTTCCTATATTTGCAACCTACCTATCATTCTTTATGGATGTCGGTCACTACCTTTATGTAATTTTGATCTTGGTCTTGTTTTTTTAGATTGGAGTCTTTTCCTTAACAAGTATGGACTCCCGTTTTTTCGGACCTATTGGACCTATTTCTTTCTATATGCCCTTGTATTCCTACATCTTCTCCATAAAAGTTTGGTTCCTTACAAATATATATATTCCATATCTTTTAATAAGTCGTTGAAAATAAATGATTTGAAATTGTTCGATCTTCAATCCCTTTCTGTATCATTCTGAAGCAAGTTTCTTGAGTGAAATACATGCTTTTCTGTTGTATCAGGTAATGATTACTGGTGACCAAGCTTTAACAGCATGCCACGTAGCTAGCCAAGTTCATATTACCTCAAAGCAGATTTTAATTCTCAATTCAAAGAAGGGAACTGAGGAATATGAATGGCTCTCCCCAGATGAGTTACAGACAGTTCCCTACAGGTTAATTTTATGAGTATTTGAAGTCCTCACTTTGGTTCTACTTTTTTTCCCATGCTTCTCAACCGTGCTGGTTTACATCTTTTTCCCACATATGTTAGTGTTTACATTTACATGATTTCTTTATCCTCATATATATTTCGTCAGAGAGAAAGAGGTGGGAGATTTATCAGAGATGTATGATCTGTGTATTGGAGGTGACTGCATCGAAATGCTACAACGCACCTTCACTGTGCTGGATGTTATTCCATACGTTAAGGTTCTCGATCTCTCTTTTGTAAGAGTATTGTTTCTTGCAATGATGCCAACTTGATGCCGTATATCTGAACTGGTCTATCAGGTTTTTGCAAGAGTTGCTCCTGAGCAGAAAGAACTCATATTGACCACTTTTAAGACAGTAGGAAGAATGACGTTGATGTGTGGGGATGGAACGAACGATGTCGGTGCTTTGAAACAGGTCTTGTCTTAAGATGTTTATCGACTTACATTTTAGGGCGTTAACAATTTTAATGTGGAGCAGCAGATAGATTTTGTGCTAGAACATTTAACTTGGATGTTTGAGATGAATTCCTTTTCTAAATAGCATTTATAATTCCCTTCCTTGTTTATCAGGCCCATGTAGGAATTGCTCTCCTGAACGCTGTCCCTCCTCAAAGTGGCAAGTCTTCTTCAGAAGCATCTAAAGACGACGCTGCTCGGTCTGCAAAGTCGAAGAAATCTAAGCTTTCATCCGAATCATCAGGAAAACCACTTCTAGCTGGAGAAGGTTCTTCAAAAAGCAAAGGTAGTGCAAAACTGGATTCTGCTACTGAGCAAGCTAGTAACCGCGCACGGACACCTGCGGAGATGCAAAGACAGAAGCTAAAGAAACTTATGGATGAGTTAAATGAAGAGGGTGATGGGCGCTCCGCCCCTATTGTCAAGCTTGGAGATGCATCCATGGCATCACCATTCACAGCAAAGCATGCTTCTGTTGCCCCGACTACGGACATTATTCGCCAAGGTCGAAGTACTCTGGTGACAACTCTTCAGATGTTTAAAATACTCGGTCTCAACTGCCTCGCTACCGCCTATGTACTCAGTGTTATGTATTTGGACGGTGTAAAGCTTGGCGATGTTCAAGCGACCATCAGTGGAGTATTCACAGCAGCCTTCTTTCTGTTCATCTCACATGCGCGCCCCCTTCCAACACTTTCAGCTGAACGCCCCCATCCACACATCTTTTGTTCTTATGTTCTCCTTTCTCTGTTAGGCCAATTTGCTATCCACTTATTTTTCTTGATGTCTTCAGTGAAAGAAGCCGAAAAGCACATGCCTGATGAATGTATAGAGCCAGATTCAGACTTTCATCCCAACTTGGTTAACACAGTTTCATACATGGTAAGCATGATGCTTCAGGTGGCAACCTTTGCTGTAAACTACATGGGTCATCCCTTCAACCAGAGCGTATCCGAAAATAAGCCATTCCTGTACGCTCTCTTGGCTGCGGTTGGTTTCTTCACCGTTATTACCTCGGATTTGTTCAGAGATCTCAACGACTGGCTGAAACTCGTTCCACTACCTGCGGGATTGAGGGATAAGCTTCTAGCTTGGGCACTTCTTATGTTCTTGTGCTGTTACTCCTGGGAAAGACTATTGAGATGGATGTTCCCGGGTAAAATCCCGGCATGGCGTAAGCGACAACGACTGGCGGCTGCGAATCTGGAGAAGAAGAAACAGCTGTGAGTGAATTTTTTTTGTAGCAGAATGGGATTGAGCCCATGTATTGTAGCAATAGAAAGAAGGATATGATGATTTATATTTGCCACTGAGGCCTTACTAAGTGGTGGAATTTTGTCAAAATTACTTATAAAATTTAGGTGTAGACTCTGTTTATGGGTAGTCTTAAACTGACAACTTTTGGTTGGAATGATGTTTTTTTTCGAATTCAAACGATGTAAATCCTAATCTAATGAATTGGTCCTACCGAGTTTGATGCTACATTACGTGCATTGTTACTGTCGTTAGTCTTATAGTTTTAAAACAGGTCTATTAATAATAGTTTTCTCATTCTTATAAGATTTGTTTTGTTCTCATCTTCAACCGATGAGATCTCACAATCCACTCTCTTGGGGGGTCGGCGTTTTCGCTAACACACCACTCAGTGTCTGGCTCTAGTACTATTTGTAACAGTTTAAGCTCACTACTAGCATAATATATTGTCCACACTCTTTAGAAGGAATGTTTTGTTTCCTTCTTCAACTAATGTGAGATCTCACAATACTTGAGTTAACTAGACATAACCCCAATAGTACGAAACTATCAACTTAAGTGTAGTTTAATTGATATAAACCTTATATGATTATATGTTCGTGTTTTCACGCAACAAATAGTAGTTTAATTGATATAAACCTTATATGATTATATGTTCGTGTTTTCACGCAACAAATAAGAAAAAAAAAAAAAAAAANCGATTCTATTTTCACATTATCGTCCACCCTCTAATAAAAACGGTAATTTTTTTAATAAATTTATTAATTTTTATAAAATAAAAAATTTGCACAAAAATAATGTTTTAATGCACAAATTAAACCACTTATTAACCATTTCAAAACTCATAATTTTGAACAAAAATTTTTGCTTTAATTTTGTGTCTCTCTAAATTTTATTAATTCATATCATATATATGTTTTTATATTCAAACATTTATATGATACTTTGAGAGATAACTCATTAAAAAATTAAAATTAGTAGTACTTTTTAAAATTAAAAGATAAAGTGTAACAATTATAGATGTAATTTGATAAAATTAAAAATTTAGAATGAAAAGTGATTTAAGGGACAAATTTTCAATTTTTTTTAAACAAGTAATTATAAAGGAAATTAATTTAGAAATGAAATATTAGCCCTAATTATAAAATATTGGACTTCAATCCGAAAATATGAGATTGTTGTAATGTAACAAAATAGAAACCCTAATTTATGAATTGAGACTCGAGAGACCTAAAGGGCTATAAGGAACCAAATCGAACGAAGGTGAAGTGCTGGTGAAAATGGCGAGGAGACGGGCTGCATCAATCTTTGTTCTTTTACATATTGGTCTCTCTTTTCTTAGCTTTTGAGCCAAAATCAACCGCGCTGATCTTCGCTTTCTCCCCCGTTTAATTTGTCTCTCAACGAACTGGCAGCTGATCGTTAACTTATTGCAGAAGCTGTGGAAGAAGTTTGAATTATTGAAGAAATTTGTTTCGCCATTCTCCCCTTCATTTTTATCCTATTGGGTATTCTCTATCAGCTCCTCATACTAATTTCTTTGTTTTCTTGATGGAGTTTTGGTTATGGATTGCCAATAATGCACGTANATTAATTTCTTTGTTTTCTTGATGGGGTTTTGGTTATGGATTGCCAATAATGCACGTAACTTGTTCGGNACTAATTTCTTTGTTTTCTTGATGGAGTTTTGGTTATGGATTGCCAATAATGCACGTAACTTGTTCGGATTCATGGCTTCTTCCATTTGTTACTCGCTTTTGATATTTGAAATGTTCGATAGAAGGAATTATGTATTGCCTGCTAACTGTTCGACAAAATGCCTCATAGAGGTTGAATCTGTATGTGTGTTCTTCCGTGATGAATTTAAGCCTTCTCCAGTGTACCCGATGTTTATTTAGTAGTTTAATCCGTTTATTTACTCCTGAGATACTTCATGTGATTTGGGTGCTCATAGGAGTTGAAATCGGGTTCTTTCAGTACAAAAGCGGGGTTGGCTAGTAGAAGGAGGAAAAGATGTTGAAACACTTGCTTGGAAACATGCGGAAACATGCGGTTTGTGCATGTGAAGTAAACAGGGCCAGGCCTTATTTGTTTGTGCCAACAAGTGACTTTCATAAGGGGGAGGTAAGAATTTCTTCCCTTAGTTATCTATATGTTTGTTTTTAAATGTACATATTATTTTTTCTAATAAGCAAAACCTCCAAAATAAGATACTACACACAATACATCTTCAAAGTCACAATATTTCACTCTTTGCATAATTTACATAATGAGGTAACATAGACTTTCACCAAAAAGGAATTTTACCCAGTAGTAATTTACTGGATTGAATAGTTTTGAAAAGCTTTGGATGGATCACAAGGAGGAGCCATATGAAGCTTGATTGATTCAAAGGTTTCTTCCCATGAGGAGCATTTGTTGTCAAAGATCTTCTTCTAAAACCAAATTCCCTTTGGTACTTGACAATTTTGATCCAAAGAATCCAAGCTTTTCCTTCGACACCGTGACTGCTTAAGGAACCGTATATGTTACTTCTAGCTTTAGCACTGAAACTAATGGCCTAATCTCTTACAGATAACTTAAGAGATACCTCCCAGAAGCTTTACATAGGAGCTGGGAGTTCATAGAATTTAGGATATGGATACCATATCATCCACTACGAGTTGACCCAATAATCATATAGCGAAGTTGTTATCTTAGATGTTGTAATGGCTAACAAGGGCTTTAGCCTAGTCTTTTTCGGTTTTCTTGTTTCGGTTATTGGTTTCTTGTTTTTGTGAGGAACAGGCTTGTTAGTTAGTTGTCGACTTGTGGCGGATTCTCTTAGTCGTTTTTTATAGCTGTTATTGTAG
The DNA here is from genome assembly GCF_002806865.2 of Cucurbita pepo subsp. pepo. Lineage (NCBI taxonomy): Eukaryota > Viridiplantae > Streptophyta > Magnoliopsida > Cucurbitales > Cucurbitaceae > Cucurbita > Cucurbita pepo. Next base: position 8,101,467 of record NC_036648.1, on the reverse strand, counting down.
TTAGTTAGGTGGCTGGACATTATCTCCTATAAACTGGGGGTCTTACCAAAGGTGCAAGGAAAATTTCAGAAAACTAATGAAGATTTCTACGCCTTTGTAACGGAATTACATCTAAGACATCTATGAGGTGTCAACTTCAAACTAGGTAACTAGAATTATAAATATTCTACGAGTTTTCAATATCAACTGTCGAGAGCTTCTGTGAGATCCTACATTGGTTGGGGAGGAGAACGAAACATTCTTTATAAGGGTGTGAGATCCTACATTAGTAGACGAGTGAAAGCCAGGAAAGGAAAGCTCAAAGAGGACAATATATGCTAGCGGCGGACTTGGGCCGTTACAGCTTCACGGTAATCCTTATATAAGTTTTGCCTAGGACACCAACAATGATAGAGAAATCACATATTCAAATTTAATCAATATTTGCATCCCTATATCCTCTTATTGGCTACTCTTTTGACTTCTACATGAATGTCCTCACATGATGTTATCCCAGAAGTTTTGATCACAGATAATCATCATTTTCATACTGCTTAAATGAATCCATCTTTGCATTAGAAAAATTACTTGCCCAGATTTATAAACCTTTGATTACTCTATCACAGGCTCATTATGCACCCAGAAGTTTCTTTGGTGTGGAGGACTTCGTCGACGATGATAATAGTCGGCCATACACATACCAAAAGGGGAAGAAATCCAAAAATCCAAAAAAGCACATATCATTCAAACAACGGACGGTAGCCTACATGGAGCCATTTACACTCGACGTGTTCATCTCGAAGCGGTTTGTTTCAGCATCGCTCACGCACAGGGTGACTTGTAAACAAGTTGCAGTTGCAGGTACGAACTCGAAAGATATCAAAGCTGTTCTTCAGTCTCGTTCGGACATTCCTGCTTGTTTGGCTGTAGGCCGTATTTTATCTGAGAGGGCTAAAGAAGCTGATGTTTATACTGCTAGTTATACTCCTAGAGAGAGAGATAAATTTGAAGGCAAAATAAGAGCTGTGGTTCAGTCTCTTATTGATAATGGGATTGATGTAAAAATCTATCTGGAGTAAACAACCAATTATCCTTTTGAAATAACACTTTGGATTCTTCATTAATGCTCTTCTGAATCTTCTATTTAGGTGTTTTATTATATCAAGGTTTCGATACGGTGTGGTTTGTAGCGTTTGTTTCCGACCATCCAAGGGGAATACTCGAATCCTAACGATGAAAACTTAATAACTTAAAATCCTCGCACTCTTAGCGAAACCTCTCTAGAAATTATTATAGGTGAGATTTACGCGAAATATTTCTAATCGCGCATTATAATCCTATTTTGCCTCTCTAGAGATTAGTACGGGTGAGATTTAGTGCATTATAATCCTATTTTGGTGTTGGGTTTCATTTCGTTACGCGAAATATTTATCCTTATTTTGGTGTCTGTACTTTGGGTTTCATTTTGTTACGTGAAATATTTATAATTGCGCTTTATTTTGGTGTCTATACTTTGAGTTTTATTTCTTTATTTTGTCATTATTCGTTGTAATTCTATTTTGGTGTCTGTACTTTGGGTATTTCTTTATTTTGTCATTATTCGTTGTAATTCTATTTTGGTGTCTGTACTTTGGGTTTTATTTCGTTTTTGTCTGTGTCTTAAATTTAGTAATTTAATTTTTTAAAAAAATTTATTTAATAATAATATTATTTTCATAACATTAAATGACACTATGTGGATGTATTTTTCAAAAGTTATAAACAAAAGATATTTTAATCAATATTTTATAAAATTTTAAGAAAATATTTTGTAAATAAATTATTAAAATAAGGTAATAAGGTAAAATATATTGAATTTTAAAAATTATCTAATAATTTTACAAAATTCCAATTTTTTTATCTAATAAATTTCTAAATTTTATAATTTTGTATCGGTTAAATCCTCAATCTATTTTACATTTTTTAAAATTTATAAATGACTATTTAATAGATAAATTGTTTTTTAATATTTATAAATTTTTTATTAATGACGTAATTAATATTAAACATAAAGAGATATAGAGATATATTAGGTTTTTAAAAGTTGGAAGAATATAATAATTCCCTCTTTTCTTTTCTCCGACAGATTTAGTTGCATTGAAAAGCAATCGACGGAACACGAAATCCCCATCTCTCTTCATCGTTCATCGTTTCCAGATTATCGGTTCTCTTCTCAGATCGCTCTCTATTTTCGTCGGCTTCCCAGGTACTCGCTAGCGTCTCTTATCTCTATCTGCGAGTTTTTGTTGATCTTTGTTAGCTTGCCGAGAGAGAGAGAGAGAGAGTCACCGTGACTGCTTAAGGAACCGTATATGTTACTTCTAGCTTTAGCACTGAAACTAATGGCCTAATCTCTTACAGATAACTTAAGAGATACCTCCCAGAAGCTTTACATAGGAGCTGGGAGTTCATAGAATTTAGGATATGGATACCATATCATCCACTACGAGTTGACCCAATAATCATATAGCGAAGTTGTTATCTTAGATGTTGTAATGGCTAACAAGGGCTTTAGCCTAGTCTTTTTCGGTTTTCTTGTTTCGGTTATTGGTTTCTTGTTTTTGTGAGGAACAGGCTTGTTAGTTAGTTGTCGACTTGTGGCGGATTCTCTTAGTCGTTTTTTATAGCTGTTATTGTAGTTAGTTAGGTGGCTGGACATTATCTCCTATAAACTGGGGGTCTTACCAAAGGTGCAAGGAAAATTTCAGAAAACTAATGAAGATTTCTACGCCTTTGTAACGGAATTACATCTAAGACATCTATGAGGTGTCAACTTCAAACTAGGTAACTAGAATTATAAATATTCTACGAGTTTTCAATATCAACTGTCGAGAGCTTCTGTGAGATCCTACATTGGTTGGGGAGGAGAACGAAACATTCTTTATAAGGGTGTGAGATCCTACATTAGTAGACGAGTGAAAGCCAGGAAAGGAAAGCTCAAAGAGGACAATATATGCTAGCGGCGGACTTGGGCCGTTACAGCTTCACGGTAATCCTTATATAAGTTTTGCCTAGGACACCAACAATGATAGAGAAATCACATATTCAAATTTAATCAATATTTGCATCCCTATATCCTCTTATTGGCTACTCTTTTGACTTCTACATGAATGTCCTCACATGATGTTATCCCAGAAGTTTTGATCACAGATAATCATCATTTTCATACTGCTTAAATGAATCCATCTTTGCATTAGAAAAATTACTTGCCCAGATTTATAAACCTTTGATTACTCTATCACAGGCTCATTATGCACCCAGAAGTTTCTTTGGTGTGGAGGACTTCGTCGACGATGATAATAGTCGGCCATACACATACCAAAAGGGGAAGAAATCCAAAAATCCAAAAAAGCACATATCATTCAAACAACGGACGGTAGCCTACATGGAGCCATTTACACTCGACGTGTTCATCTCGAAGCGGTTTGTTTCAGCATCGCTCACGCACAGGGTGACTTGTAAACAAGTTGCAGTTGCAGGTACGAACTCGAAAGATATCAAAGCTGTTCTTCAGTCTCGTTCGGACATTCCTGCTTGTTTGGCTGTAGGCCGTATTTTATCTGAGAGGGCTAAAGAAGCTGATGTTTATACTGCTAGTTATACTCCTAGAGAGAGAGATAAATTTGAAGGCAAAATAAGAGCTGTGGTTCAGTCTCTTATTGATAATGGGATTGATGTAAAAATCTATCTGGAGTAAACAACCAATTATCCTTTTGAAATAACACTTTGGATTCTTCATTAATGCTCTTCTGAATCTTCTATTTAGGTGTTTTATTATATCAAGGTTTCGATACGGTGTGGTTTGTAGCGTTTGTTTCCGACCATCCAAGGGGAATACTCGAATCCTAACGATGAAAACTTAATAACTTAAAATCCTCGCACTCTTAGCGAAACCTCTCTAGAAATTATTATAGGTGAGATTTACGCGAAATATTTCTAATCGCGCATTATAATCCTATTTTGCCTCTCTAGAGATTAGTACGGGTGAGATTTAGTGCATTATAATCCTATTTTGGTGTTGGGTTTCATTTCGTTACGCGAAATATTTATCCTTATTTTGGTGTCTGTACTTTGGGTTTCATTTTGTTACGTGAAATATTTATAATTGCGCTTTATTTTGGTGTCTATACTTTGAGTTTTATTTCTTTATTTTGTCATTATTCGTTGTAATTCTATTTTGGTGTCTGTACTTTGGGTATTTCTTTATTTTGTCATTATTCGTTGTAATTCTATTTTGGTGTCTGTACTTTGGGTTTTATTTCGTTTTTGTCTGTGTCTTAAATTTAGTAATTTAATTTTTTAAAAAAATTTATTTAATAATAATATTATTTTCATAACATTAAATGACACTATGTGGATGTATTTTTCAAAAGTTATAAACAAAAGATATTTTAATCAATATTTTATAAAATTTTAAGAAAATATTTTGTAAATAAATTATTAAAATAAGGTAATAAGGTAAAATATATTGAATTTTAAAAATTATCTAATAATTTTACAAAATTCCAATTTTTTTATCTAATAAATTTCTAAATTTTATAATTTTGTATCGGTTAAATCCTCAATCTATTTTACATTTTTTAAAATTTATAAATGATTAATATTTATAAATTTTTTATTAATGACGTAATTAATATTAAACATAAAGAGATATAGAGATATATTAGGTTTTTAAAAGTTGGAAGAATATAATAATTCCCTCTTTTCTTTTCTCCGACAGATTTAGTTGCATTGAAAAGCAATCGACGGAACACGAAATCCCCATCTCTCTTCATCGTTCATCGTTTCCAGATTATCGGTTCTCTTCTCAGATCGCTCTCTATTTTCGTCGGCTTCCCAGGTACTCGCTAGCGTCTCTTATCTCTATCTGCGAGTTTTTGTTGATCTTTGTTAGCTTGCCGAGAGAGAGAGAGAGAGAGAGTGGGGGTAATGAGATGGAGCTGGAATTGCCTGATGTTTGGTGTTTTCGTTGCGGGAAATGGGAGTTGTATGTTTGGTGTTTTTGGCTTGGTTCTTTGCACGTAACTTCTGGTTCAGAATTTAGGGTTTTGTAATTGTATATATATTTGTTTATGCCAGGGCTTTGTAATTTGGATTAGAGCAAGCTATGGTTGCTCGATAAGTTAGGTCGATTACTTGTAGTTACATATATATTGGGTTCATTTGGCTCGAGAAGAGTATTGTGGTTTTTCTGGGTATTTAGGGCATTAGATTCTAGGCGTGGAGCCTGGCAGCAGTTGTTTGAAAATTTTTATAAGTTTTTTCCTCTTCTGATTGTCTTTTATTCTTCATTTTTAGCAATTGGAGTTCTTTTCTCTATTTGTAATTTTTATATTGTTTTGTTTTTTATGGTCTATTTTCCTCTAGAATGAAGCCTTCTTCTTCATGTGTGAACATTTATCTGCTGTCTCTACTGTAAAGATATAGCTTCCAAAAATTTTCTTCCTTTGATAGAAGTGGACTAGGAACCATCAATGGTGAAAGAAAGTACTTCTCTTAGTATTTCCACCGAAATATTCCATGATTTTTCTATTAAGAGACAAAAGAAAGCTCACCTTGACAGAGCGACTGTTGGAATCCAAACAACTGCTAGTCTCGTTAGTTCTTCTATTAGCAACCCCCTCTTCGGAAATCTCTTGAAACACCTGAAGCAACCTTTTAGAATATATATANAATAAAAAAAAAAAAAAAAAAAAAAAAAAAAAAAAAAAAAAAAAAAAAAAAAAAAAAAAAAAAAAAAAAAAGAGAAAGAAGTCTACAGCTTGTTTGGGGAATACTGTTATTTATGTTGATAGTATGGATATGGCTGATTTTAAGTACTGTTTTTAATTTTGCTTATGGAGGAATCTGTTGGGAGGAGCCAAAGGTAGATTTTCTAAAGCTTGAGATGCACTAAAGTGCAGTAGTCCTATAGGGCTGTGCAGTGCATGCTTCTTTTTTAGTTTATTATTTATTATTCTTTTAAAACTTTTTTTTGGCAAGCATGTTGTGTTTAAGTTACACTAAATATATTTGTAGATGTACATATACATAATAGTAAACATCCAATGAGGGTTATTGTTTAGCTGCTATGCAGATACACTGCTATTTCTATGTATAAAAAAAATACATTAACGCAGAGCCTTGGGGGAAGAATTTTACTGGGAAAATTGGAATTATTGGAAATTTGCAGCAAGGGTTATCGTATGGCTGTTATGGAAGAAGCATAATCAAAGAAGCTTTTAAAACAGGATATCTTCGTTGGATAGACTTTGGGACTATGTAAAGCATACAACTATTTGGTGGTGCTCAAACCACACAAAATTCTTTTTTAGCCTCCTCAAGATAACAAATTATTGGCAGTCCTTGATTGCCTGGTTTCTTTCTAGGTGTGGTCATCTACTCCTTGGCCCGTAGGATGCACGCTAAAAATAACAATAATAAAAATTCAAGGTATATCAAAGAAGCAGCACGAAGAACTTAGAAATGCAAAGAAGAACCGCAAATGAGTATTGTCACAAACCCTTGTTGCATTGTTTAAGTACTGCTGCCATTGGGAATTTACGTTCGTTAGGGGATTGAAAAAATAAATACTAGGTTTTTGCTTAGTATTCTTTTTTTCCTAAAAGAAAAATAAAAATTATAGAGAAGCTTTTGAGACGTGCACCTTTGCTAGGCCTCAAGAACCAGCACCTCTCCCTCTAACCATAGGTAAGGCGCACACCTCCCTAATGCAAAGAATTGAAGAAGAAATGAAAAGAAAAAAATGTGAAGGAGATNCTCTCTAACCATTGGTAAGGCGCACACCTCCTTAAGAATAGGCAAGGCGCTCACCTCCCTAATGCAGAATTGAAGAAGAAATGAAAAGAAAAAAATGTGAAGGAGATAGAGAGAAGAGGTCTATAGTGAATGGGTATCGCTTCAAACCCTTGTTGTGTTTAAGTACGGCCAAGGGGGGATTGGATAAAACGCAAGGGTTTTGTATTTCGGGATATTTATTATAATAAAATAGAAGTAATTAAGAAGCCATTTGAGGTTAGGGCCTCAAGAGAACACAGCTCCCTGATGCCAAGATCTAGAGAAGAAATGAGAAGAAATAATGTAAAGGAGATGGAGGAGAGGTCTACCGTGAATGGGTATTGCCACAAGCCCTTGTTGTGTTGTATAAGTATGACTACCAATGGGTATCACACCCGTAAGGGGATTATGGGCATGAAAAAAATAAAAGCAAGGATTTTTGCATATAGGGATATTTTTCTTTAAAAAAAAAGGTTAAATGTAACCGCCCAAGCCCACCGCTAGCAGATATTGTCCTCTTTGGGCTTTCCCTCAAGGTTTTAAAATGCGTCTGCTAGGGAGAGGTTTCCACACCCTTATAAGCAATGCTTCGTTTCCCTTTCCAACCGATATGGGATCTCACAATCTAGCCCCTTGGGGGCCCAGCGTCCTCTCTGGCACACCGCCCGATGTCTGGCTCTGATACCATCTATGACAGCCCAAGTCCACTGCTAGCGGATATTGTCCTCTTTGAGCTTTCCCTTCTAGGCTTCCCCGCAAGGTTTTAAAACATGTCTACTATNTAACAGCCCAAGTCCACTGCTAGCGGATATTGTCCTCTTTGAGCTTTACCTTCTAGGCTTCCCCGCAAGGTTTTAAAACATGTCTACTATGGAGAGGGTCTAGCCCTACTCCGACCAGTGCCTTGCACCGTTCGGTGACTAGCTCTGATACCATTTGTAATAGCCCAAGCCCACCACTAGCAGATATTGTCCTCTTTGGGTTTCCCTTTAAGGTTTTAAAAAGTGTCTACTAGGGAGAGGTTTCTAGACCCTTATAAGCAATGCTTCATTCTCCTCTCCAACCGATGTGGGATCTGTCAAATGTGTCAGGGGTCCGAATAACTATGTCCTATCTCCATAGTAGAACGTGTTTTAAAACCTTGAGGGGAAGTCCAAATGGCATAACTCAAAGAGGACCATATCCGCTAGCGGTGGGCTTGGGCTGTTACATTAAAATAATTCGGAAATGCCAAGGCGCTAATGTTACGCCTCTTGAAGTACATGCCGCAAGGGAGCTTTTAAAGAGATAAAAGTTTATAACGCTGAAAGAGGCCTTCGATAAGTCGGCTAAATTTGGAAATGCCATTTATCTCATACTACTCTTTTGATGCATAAATCAATGGTTTAGAAAGAAAAAAAAAAAAAAAAAANTCAAAAAGTGCCATGTCTAAAAAAAAACTTATTGGCATCGAGCGTAAGGGAATACTAGATGTTTGGTAATTTCTCGTCTGACGAGAATAAAAGATCCCATTGAAGCGGCTAATTGCACATCTGGTAGCACAAATTGCATAGTACTGGCCAAAGAGTGTTCAATACTCATTATATTTGGTGATTTATCTGCATGACTGCACCCTTGATTTGTATTGAAGACTCCTTCCACTTGATTTTTGCATCTATCTTTTACTTCCTTTGATGAGAGAGTTTGAAAAAGGAATACGATGTGTAGCAATTTTGACTCTGGCATTATGTAAATGTGAGTAGATCATGAAACAAGATTCAAATATGGAAGCTGATTCTGCTCTGCCTGAATCTGAGGAGAAGGAAGTTGGTAGATCTGATGTACAGAAAACTGAGGGAAATGTTGAAGAGCTCTCAACAGAACATGAAGGTAAGAAGAAAGAAGCCGCATCTTCGGCAGTGCAAGAAGATAGCAAAATGAAAGAAGACTTTCCTGCAGAACAAGTAGATGACATGAAAGAAGCTGTGACTGAAGTTGGGAACACGACTGAAGCTGAGAAGTCTGCTGAAAAGTGCATTGGAGAAGGGTCGCATAAAAAGAAAACTGTAAAACATTTGAAGGTAAAACGAAAAATTATAAAGAAATCCCCAGCTAGCGGTATGTTGAAGAAAAAAAAGGTACAGGCTGAGCAGGAAGACGACAAAAAGGAAAAAGAGGTTCCTGTAGCTCAAGAAGTGGGAGAAACTCTTGAAGCTCAGAATCCCACTGAAAATTCCAGCAAACCAGCGTCAAAGATGAAGAATAATAAAGATTTGAAGGTGAAAAGGAAAATTCTAAAGAAATCTCCAGGCAGCAGTCAACAGACTTGTAAGCTTCAGAGTAGTCCTAAGGTTCAAGTCAGAAAGAAACTGGAGAATAATAAGAGTTTGTTGCAGGTAAATGGGGAAGGTAGTGAAAAAAAGGTCGAAGATATCGAGAAGCCTAACCAAAAGGAAAATATTAATAGAAGTATCTCGAAAGAGGAGCGTATGGAAAAGGGTGAAGAGACTTTTGCTAGGCATAAACGTAATTCTGAGCTTAAAAATAGAATAAAAGAAGGGAAGAATACAGGGAAGGCTGGTTCTTCAGATAAGAGCATAAAAAATCAGAAAAGGAAAGAAAAGGATAGAGCGCAAAAAAGTCGAAGAGATGATAAAAACAAAGAAAATCTTGGTGGATTGATTTTCATGTGCAGTGCAAAAACAAAGCCAGATTGTTTTCACTACAACTTAATGGGTGTTTCTGCTGGCAAACTGGATGTTGTCTTGGCAATCAAACCTGGATTGAAGCTTTTTCTCTATGATTTTGATCTCAAGCTTCTATATGGAATTTATGAAGCATCCTCTTCCGGTGGCATGAAACTTGAGCCAAAGGCTTTTAATGGGGCATTCCCTGCTCAGGTTCAAGTTTTGTTGTTAGCTATAATAAACTACTCCCGAAACTCTTCTTTTCATCTGCTTGGGATAATTTCTCAATTACAAAATTGAAATTTCAGGTGCGGTTCAAGGTTTACAAGGATTGTTTTCCACTACCTGAGAACATTTTCAAGAAGGCTATCCAAGAGAATTATTATGAGAAGCACAAGTTCAAAGCTGAACTCTCTGTTAAACAGGTGGATGTGTCAGGTTTCTTCTGCTAGCTTGGGTTTTCAAAAGCACTCTTAAATTTATTTTTCCCTGTGATGACATTGTAGGATTTCATCTTTCAGGTTAGGAAGCTCTCAGATCTTTTCCGACCAGTTGGACTCCACTCGAGTTCTGCTCCTGTTCGGTCTAGGGATAGAAATGTTCATGGGGAAGTTAAAGACATTCGGTTTAGTAACTCTAAGTCCAAGGGTGGTGATACCAGGAAATACCATTTGTCATCTCATGGAAGGGATCGACACCGAGAAGAGGCACCTAGACATAGAGAGGAAGTTCCTCGTGATTTTTACCCAAACGAAAAGGACTATCGAACTTATGATCTCCGGGAAGAGAGAAGAAATTTAGATCCTGTGCCTCGGCCTTCTTTAGAAACATACCACAGAGATCATGATAGGGACTATCAAGTTAGACATCTAGAGCTCAGATACAGGGATGATGTCTCTGCACACGCACAGAGGGAAATAGTTCGCAAGGATCATGTATACTTTAATGGAAAAGATTATCCAGTTTACAGTATTGATTCTAGACCTCAAATATCACCTCCTAGATCAATATCTGCTAGTGGTTCAGAACGCAATGCCTATGATTTGATTTACACTCGTCAATATGGCCTTCCTTCAACCAATCCATATCTGCCTCCTTCAACCAATCCATATCTGCAACCTTCAACCGATCCATACCTGCCTCTTTCAACCGATCCATACCTGCTTCCTTCAATGACGGACAAACCAGCCGCCCCTCCAACTTATTCAAGAAGTTATGTTACTGGTATTGAGCCCATGAGACATGCCATTGGTGCTCCATCACATTACAATGAGATGCATCTTGACAATGTGGGAAGTGATATGATGCCGGTATCATCGCGGTACTCATTTCCAGGTCCATCGTTCTCGTATCGCTAACCGTAGTATCCATTCTTAAGGTTCGTCTGGAATTCCATGTAGCACAGGAACTTCGTTTGAGAATCAAATTATTGTCTCAGACTCACTGTGCAGTTGGAGTTTATCTTACCTTATTGGTAATGATGGGAAAGTGGGTTTTGGCTGTTATTGGATCGTCGGTGAGTGCTTACTTGGAAGATTGCTCTATGAACTGGCGATCTTAATCGTTGTTGCACCTCTTTCCGACGCGTTGTTAAGTTGTAACAATATGGATGAAGACAGAATTTGAGAATGGTTACAATTAGATTTGATGAAAATCTTGAATCGGTTAAAAATGTCTATATCGACGATGTTATTTACGTGGCACAATCGTTTTCACCAGTTAAATTTCTATAAACACTAGCTAGTTACGTAAATTTTATAGGTTTCTAATGCTACTTAGATAAGTGATTATTCGTCGGATTCAAATTTCGTTCCATAAATGTCAAATTTAGTCCCTTATTTTTTGAAGTGTTCATTTTGGTCTAAGGTTCTGAAATTTCAATACAAATTTTCTTCAGTTTGCCCTAAATCTAGATCTTCATGCTAGGAATTATCAATTGTCTCTTAAAGGATAGAAAGTTATACATCTGAGGTGAGGCTTGGAGACATGGGGAGAAAACTTCTCATGATTTGAACCTTGAGACATCATATGTTCCCTCTTTATTTCTTTTTCGAGTTTCTTTTTCGAGTTTTAACATGTCGAGAGAAAAAAAATGTTCACTCAAAACAAATTTTCGAGAGATCATTGAACTACTACATCATCATTTTATTTTGGAGTATTTTCAAATATATTTATGATTTATTAGTAGTACGTAAATTTCCCTCATATAATTTTCCAACCATTCAAAGGGTTTTAATGAAAAAGAAATTAGAATGAAAATGTGCCGGTTGAATGTTGAAAATTTCTTATCTGATTTTAACACTATGATCTTATGAAAATCGCAGACGAGAAGAGATCACGGAGAAAAATGAAGATCGAAGAATGAGAATGGAAAAACTCCCTGTCAAATGGTACGAAATTTGATGATAGAAAATGAGATCGAAGTAATGATTAGAATTTAGACGACAAAAAAACGAAGAAGAAGAAGAAAAAAAAAGAAAAAAAAAAGAGGCTATTGATTGAAATTCAGAAGTTTTTATAGGGTTAATAGTGGATTCGAGATGAATCAAATGTAATTTTGTCAAATGTGCTTTCTTATTAAACCATGGCCTCAGCTTTAGGGCCCTATCCCAACATAAACAGCAGAAACAGCAGCCAAAATTGCTGTTGCTGCAGTCACTCTGGTGAAGAAGCTCGCCTTCTTCCGTTCCTCGGCTTGTTCGGTCTTGAGTTGTCGCTTCATTTCTTCCACCATTTTCCCCTTGTTTGCCACGGAATCCCGTTCCCCGACCAAGATCTCAATCCGCTTCTCCATCTCCTTCTTTACTTTGAGTGAATCCTCTTGTGAAATCTTTGATTCAATCCCTAAACTCTTTCCTCTCTAATGTAGCTTCCACTAAAGCATCTCGAAGACGACCTATTTCAGACAGTAATGTTTCATTCCTCACTTTCTCGACGTTACTCATATCAGTCAAAGAAGCTGTATCTTCTTTTAATTTACTCGATTCCCTTTACAGGTTTTCAATGATATTCTCCGTCTCTGTCTTCGCCTCCTCCATTTGAGCTTCATCCATGCACTTGATTCAAGCTCACCTCAGGTGAAATCGTTTGTTGGGTTAAGATCTCCATGGCTTTCTTCTTCTCCTGATCTTGTTCTTGCATTTCCCCCCTTAAATCCCTAATCTCTTCCTCAACCTTCAAAACAAGTTCATTAATCTCAGCCTTCAATCCATCCATTTCCACCAGTTGAATCTGCACATAAACACAAATCAAATCCCTCTCCAATTCCAACACATAAACCTCATCCCAAGCATCTCTCAACTCCTCGCCCATTACCTCTTCCTTCTCGGCCACATTTCGGTTCAAGTCGAGTTCCAATGCCATTTTACTAAGAACCAGAGCGCCGACCTCCATTGCTGTGAGAAGTACCACTCTTATAAAAAAATGTTTCGTTTCTTTGCTCAACCAATATAGGATCTTACAATTCACCTTCCTTTAGGAGCTCAGCGTCTTCGCTGGAACATCGCCTGACTCTGATACCATTTATAACAATCCAATCCCATTGCTAGCAGATATTGTCTACTTTGACCCATTATTTATCGCCGTTAACCTCACAGTTTTAGAACGTGTCTTTTAAGAAGAGATTTTCACTCTTACAAAAATGTTGCATTCCACCTCCAACAAACGCAGAATCTCCCAATATAAATCGTCCATTAATTATTCATTAAAAATAAATTTGATAAAACTTTAAAGTTTCAAATCTCCGTCATAACAAAAGTAGTGTTCGTGAGCATAACTTTCAAAAACAAAAAACCAAATGATTATCTAACTGTAGCTGCACAACAAGACAACCGAGCTAGCAAAAGACTAGTTGGTCGGAATTTCCCGAGCTCGAAATCTCGACCCAAAATTAGTTAGCATAAACAAAAGTCGAAACTTCACCTTTCATTGAAACAGCTTAATGTTTGTTAATGTGTATTGAGAAACAGTGCAGCAGCAGCACAAATACAAGGCCTAAGGTGCTGTTTGGCAATTGATCCACTAAATTAGAGTAACTCTGTTAACTAAACTCTGTTAACTTAACACTAACACATTGCTTTTGCAGCTTCTTTCTTTAGGTGAATACTCCCAACTTCACTTTCAACACCCCAAAGCAAGCTGCCTGTGTTTCTTAAGATCGCTTAGGTACCTCGTCTTGTTGTATTCTTGAGCGTCCAACAGCTCTTCCGAGTACGTTCGTTGCAGCGACACCCTCGTGTTCTTTTCACACTCCGCTACGTATTTGTCGCCTCGTAGCAGGATGACAACCTGCAATAAACCACAGTGTTCTATTACATGTTATGCAAAGAGACGACGCATACTGTAGTTTTTTCCTACTTGCCTGACTCATTCGAGGTCGGAGAATAGGAGACTGCTCAATGCATAGAGACGCAGTCAAAATCACACGTTCGACCTCTTCGAGGTCGTAGCTTTTAATGAGAGCGGGATCAATGACCTCCTCAGGATTGTTGGTATCTAGGAGAGGCTTTGCCTAAAATAAAGAAGATTCAAACAGTGATTAAAGGTATATATAATGAACTACTCGAGTTTGTTTAAGCGTTGTTATTACCCAAAGGACGAGGCTTTGACACAGTTCGTCTAAAGCTCGACGACCAGTTAGGAGCTCTAGAAGTAGAACTCCGAACGAGTAAACGTCAGTTTTCTCGTCAACGATCCCATGCATGAAATATTCAGGAGCGAAGTATCTACATTTCGAGATGCGAAAGTTAACTAAAGAAAAACAGTAACATCGAGGATGAAAACGTATGTATGCATACTACTGACCCAAATGTGCCTTCGAATTTCGACACGCTGTAGTGAGTCCACTGTTTGGGTAGCCATTTTGCAAGGCCGAAATCACAAATCTGCATTCATTTGAGAATAGAGTGTTCATTGTCGTTTTCCCGTAAATCGAAGATTATGTTCGACGAAGATACAAAGGGCTAATATCTCTTTTCGAAGGTGTTTTTTCGTGTGTGAGCACGTAAACTTTGATAATTAACTAGAAATTTAGAACATGATAGCTACCTGAGGTTCGAAATCTTCTGTAAGTAGAATGTTATCGGCCTTGATATCTCGATGAATGATACGCCTCTGACAATAATCATGGAGATACAGCAGACCGTCGGCCGTACCAAGAGCAATCTTGTATCGTTTACGCCAATCAAGTTTGCTCGCGTTCGGACCTGAAGAATGGTGAGTAAGAATTCTGAAAGCCAAAGAACAGTTAATTCAACAAGGTTTAAGGAATCACCATGGAGAAAAGATCCTAAACTTCCATTTGGAGATAATTTGAAAACGAGGTGCATGCCTCGGTCGATGCAACAACCGATCAGTTTAGCAGTGTTCGGATGATCGATATGAGCTATGATACCAAGCTCGGATAAGAAACAAGCAGTTCTCTCATCAGGCGCTCCTCTATTCAGCTTCTTCACTGCTATCAGCTGCCCGTTTTGTAAACGACCCTTGTAAACCTCGGCGTAACCACCTTTTCCGATCAAATTCGCTACAAAAAAAGAACAACAATCAGCAATGTCGACACCAAAGTTAAGAGTAACGATCATATGGAATACGAATAGCAACCGACCCTGGCTAAATTTGTTAGTGGCAGTTTGAAGCTCCGAGAACGTGAAGTTTCCCAACGAGGACTTGAACTTGTACAAGTCGCTTAGCCCCGGGTTATCTTGCTCGCTTCTGTTCCCTCTTCTTGATATCTTCAGCACCCCAAGGGGCGGAAAAGAGGCTAGACGTCTAAACGAGCGTTTCTTCCATGATTTGAAGAACTTTTTCCAGTGAGAAAGTGATTGTGAACATTGAACCTCTGATTCGGGGTAACTGTCATGTGAAGACTCGTGATCGAATTCCGAACTCTGTAAACTGGCTTCCAAAACTCCTCTAGGAGACAATGCATCACGTTGCTCACTTTCGAGGTCGAAACATCTCAAGTCTAAACAAAACACAGCTACAACTCATCAGCCTAAACAATGTCACCAAAGAAGCACGCAAAACTCGAAAACAAACCGATATTCAAACCTCGAGCCGAAGCCGATGGAAGCATGTTACTCCGCATCTTATATTTCCCGAAAGTAGCCATGTAAAGTGGAGATCTTTTTGCTTCTTCATCCAAACATCCACCATTCTCCCTATAAAACAACATAGAAACTCTACAGATCTTAACATACAAACAAGAGCGATTCTTCTACTTATTTCGTCGAATCCGACCCAACCCGAAACCCGACATAAACTCTACAAGATATCAAGGATTTTCATCGAAGGCTCGAACCCAGAACCTTCATGAATTCCTCCTCCAAACATCCCAAAGAACAGTGATTATGATTATGAACACAAGAGTTTAGTATTGGTTTTGTGTTCTTTAAATTCAGCTACTACAAGATTATACGTCATGATACTCAATTTCATATCTCAGTTCATCCGACAAAACATTTCTGAGTTCACGCAGCCAATTTTCTTGTCCCCCTTGTCCAAAAAGGAGAGGAAAAAGGGGGGAAAGTTGAAGAAATCTCAAGAAACCCAAAAGAACCAAACAAAAACAGGACAAAAAGAAGCCAGATATTCACAGAATCTCCTTTTCCACAGCACATGAATCCAAAAAGACAAGCAAATTTCCACTAGAAATGACCAAACAACAAACACCCAGATACCAAAATCCCTTAAAAGTTGTACCCCTCAATAGCACATGCAAGACCCCCAAATCTTCAAAACAGAGCATCATAAAACAAGGCGAAAACGAAAAAGACATACCATGAAGAAGCACAAGCTTTACGGATGGTATCATTCTCCATGGCGAAAACCCACAAAACAGAGAGAAAAACAGAGGAAAAAGAACAGAGAAGGAAGGTCAAGCTAGAGGATACCCTTCACCATTAGAGAAGGGTATTTAAGTTTTGGAGTAAGACAGCAACAAAAACAGGAAGAAATGGAAGCTATGAAAGAATGAACAGATTTTCATGGTGGGTTAAGGGAATGAAAGCGATCAAGAGAGCTAAAAATGGAGAATAGATTTGATCAAGAAATGGGTTGTTCTATGTTGAAGAGAAGGAGGTATGAGGACATGGGGTGCGCGAGTTTCGGCCATGGAGGTCTCAGGAATGGTGAAATGGCGTATTTAAGCGATTTCTTCTCTCAAGCCTTCAAAAAGGCAGCAGAGGAGAGAGAGAAGGAATGACAGAGCAGAGAGAAACAAATATCAAATCAGCGTTTTTTTTTTTTTTTTTCTCGCAATTATCCAAATTAAGTGCAGGTAAGATTTTTCTATTTATTGAAAATAATATTTAAATTAATTAATTAATTAATGTGAAGATAAAAACTTAATTAAGTTGATGATTTATTCCTCTCAACTAAGTGAAAGTCCGAACTGACCGACGTTGAAGAATCAGTGAATGAATTGTGGTTGGAGTAAAACGTCACTCGAACCTAGAGCTACCTAGTTCTCCTCTAAATGCTGCTAGACATCTAGGAGTAAAGCACTGTTTCGGTGCGGGCTGTAAAAGTGGTACCAAATCGAGGCAAATTCTGAATACTAGATATGATCTCAAAATAAATAAAGATAATCTATGAGATATCGATAAATAATTTTCATTCACAAGTTGAAAATAAAAATTTAAATATATGCCCAAAAAAAAGGAGTTTAAATTTTAGGAGTATATTTTTATTAATTTAGAATTTTATAAATTGTACCCATAGTTTTGGTGAATTAAATATATGCCCAAAAAAAAGAGTAACTGAGGGTAAGACACCAGAAAACAATAAATTGGTAATTAATTGGAAAGTAGTTCCTTGAGTAATGACTGATGATGTCATTAATTAATTTCATTTCATGTTTACCAATAAAGATAATTGATGAAAAAAAATAAATAACTCTTAAAAAACCCTTTAATTTAATTTATAAAAAATGATGGGTTAATTCAAATAATTAATATCAAACAATAAACTAAATAAACTTTTTTTTTTTTTTTTTGGAAAATAAACCCAATTTTAATTTTGAAGAGTGTAGGGCCATTGTTGGTAAAATCCATGAAGTTGAAGGACTTGAAGGAAAATAATTTAGTCTTAATATTCCCAACTTGAGAAAAACAAATGGAGTGTGCATAATGTTGTTTTGTCTCCAAAGTAGAGACCATACCATATGATGATAAAATAATAATAAAAATAATATTTTTATAAGGAGAAAAACATGACGTTGGAGCAAAAATCAGATGTATTAATGAAACTAGATCGAGCATAAACTCTCATGGCTTTGCTTTAGGCTTTCCCCAAAGGCCTCCCTAA
This sequence comes from Cucurbita pepo subsp. pepo, assembly GCF_002806865.2. NCBI lineage: Eukaryota > Viridiplantae > Streptophyta > Magnoliopsida > Cucurbitales > Cucurbitaceae > Cucurbita > Cucurbita pepo. Next base: position 8,083,699 of record NC_036648.1, on the reverse strand, counting down.
ATTAGCCAATGTGGGACTTTCATGATCTCACAGGAGATAGGAACCAAACATTCCTTATAAGGGTGTGGAAACCTCTCATTGCCCGACACGTTTTAAAACTTTAAGAAGGAAAAACCCATAAAATGATAATATCTGATAGCGGTGAGCTTGGACTGTAACAACTGTCTATCTTTTTAGTAGTTCAATCGTAAGAGGTCTGAATTCCGAGCATCATATATCGAATTTATTTATTTTGGATGATGTTTTTAAATTTTATACTCGTTTTAACTAAAACCCGAATCATCAACTAAGCCACAATTAAACTATATATATATATATATATAAAAAAAGGCAATATAAAAAAAAAATGTAAATGTGAATAAATGGGATGGAGCAGGTTTGCCGGTTGCTGCAGTTACATGGTTCATAATGGAGAGAGGCAAAAAAGGAAGGGCGTTTTGGATAATTCCAATATAATTTTGGATTTATTATATGTATCCAAAAAGTGGATGATTTTGCTGCCTTTTTTGGACTTCCAATTCAAAAAATTAAATGGAATATTCACTATAATTAATTCTATATTCATTCATTCATAAATAAATAAATAAATAAATAAATGAGTCTAGTTTCATTCTCTTTTCCCAATGATTTGAATTTTGCTACACTTTTTTTTTTTTTTTTTTTTTTTTTTTTTTTTTTNGAATTATTGTTTGCGGATGACTATTCTATGATTGTGTTGATTTCGATTTTTTTAATCACGAACGAGTGGCGTATTGGGATTTTAATTTTTTATGGACGGTATAGATTGATTACAGTTTGTCGGGTGAGTCGATCATGTTCGAGTGCGGTTAATTAGGGCAACTTTAGTTCGCTTTTTTGACAAATGTGTGAGTAGTAGTACATCTCGGGAACGGAGTTGTTACATTTATAACTTTTTATGGAAACTATAAATCGATTAGATTTTGTCGGGCAAATCATCATTGATCGATCGAGTGTAATTAGAGTTGGGTGATTGGAGCACCGAGAATGGAAACGACAAATTGATTAGATCTTGTCGGTCGAGTCATCATTAACAGATCTTGTGACGTAATCAAAGCAGTTTTGTTTCTTTTTGACGCAAGTGTGAATACTGAGATTAAAATACTGACGCACGCAGTTAGATTTGAACTTTTCATAGAAATAATAAATTGATTTCTGCTAACGGTCGTTACCGTCTCCATATCGTAATCTCTTATGCGGAAATAAGCATTTAAAAATATTTTCGTAAAACAATGTCATGGATTTACATATTTTCGAAAAGTTTTTAAAGCAATGTAACGAAATATTAAATAAAACGAAGTAAATATTAAAATTGAAAAAAATGCTCTATACTAACTTATGATCTAAAAATTTAAATACAATTATCCTATACATATGTTATGGTCTTTACTTGCGATGTCATCGTCAGCTATTTGTGTCTTGTCTTTTCCTGAAAAATAGAAGTAGCACACGACTTGAGTATTTTAAGAAATACTCAATAGGTGACTCTAGTGTTGGAGGTCACCTCTATGATAGTTTTAAACGATAGGGGTCTCTAATCATGAATTGCATGTGTTTACATTTCTTGGCCCCAATAGATTGTGAAATCTCACATCAATTGGAGAGAGGAACGAGTGCTAACGAGGACGCTGGATCCCAAAGGGGAATGAGTTGTGAGATCCCACATCGGTTAGAGTGGAAAAAGAGTGCTAGCGAGGATGTTGGGCCCCGAAAGCGGATGGATTATGAGATCCCATATCAGTTGGAGAGAGGATCGAAACATTTTTTTTTTTATATAACGGTGTGGAAACCTCTCCCTAATAGACACGTTTTAAAAGTCTTGAGGGAAAACCGGAAAGGGAAAACCCCAAGAGAACTATTGTGTGCAAAATAAACTCGTCTTGAGAGGGAACAATGGACTACATAAGTAGATTACAAAGGAACTGTTTGTATGTAGAACGTAACTCGCCTTAAGAGGAGACAAAGGACTACATAAGTAGATGACATAAGCGACTGCTACGGTGTGTAAGACACAACCAAACTTGAGAGGGGACGAGAGATTACACAAGTAGATGACATAATTAGATAACATAAGAAACCACTACTGTGTGTAGAATAAACTCACCTTAAGAGGGGACGAGAGACTACATAAGTACTTACTTGAGAAGATACTATTGTGTCTAGAATAAATCCGCTCTAAGAGGCCAAAAGGGACTACATAAGTACTTACTTGAGAAGATACTACTTGAGAAGATACTATTGTGTCTAGAATATATTAACCGCATATATTCTGACGTTGATACAAGAACTTTTGCGTCGATCATCGTAACATATGTTAAATGAAATTATGGCCTGCTCTTGATCTGATTGCTTTTCTATTTCGTCCACTTTGAACATAGCATAGGTAGTCAAAGTTCTTTCCATGTTGAAATAGTATCGAAACCTAACCCTCATTAGATTTGATATAGCTCGATACCTGGACCATTTTGATATTTTCCCATTCATTAGAATGAAATGTCTATAAATATATGTAATGACCTATAAAACATAATAACAACATAAACTTGGAGAAGAATTGAAATGAGAATGGATGAACCTGCTTGATCTTGACCGGAGTTCTACTCAACGATCCACAACCAGTGGCATCCATTTCTTGGAAACGCGGAGGAAAGTTTTGAATTTCTTGACTAGTGATTCCATAACGACATAAACTTATGGAGAAATGAAGGTGGACTCGAGGATTTGTCTTCGGACAACATTAGATTACAAAATTTGTTCTCCTTCAAGGTCTAACACAGCAAGCTCACTAAGGTATCTAATTGATGAAGGTAGCTCCTTTATGGCCGTCAAATCCAAATCCAAAAACTTTTCAGATTTCATGTTTTCAACAATTTATGGAAACTTTTCGGGCTTAGAACATCCCGATAGTTTTAAATATACAATGGACTTTAACGTGAGATAGCTTGGAAGCTTTTTAAGTGAAGTGCATTTTGTAAGGTCTAAGAAGACTATCTAAACCTCTAATAGACTTGAGAATCACTCTTAAATTTGTGTAGTTACCAAGATATAATTTTTTAAGGTTCAAAATTTTAAGAGACTTCAACACGAGATAACTTGGAAGCTTTTTAAGGTTCGAACAATGATCAAGGTCTTAGGTAACAAGCATACCAAGAGAAACAACTTGGTAGAACCCACGATAAGTTGTAGCATGTTCGGGAAGGTCTAAGTAACGACTTGGTGAATGACTTTTCTTAAAAACATACCAACTTAAAAATTTGAAGTGCGTAGTTGTCAAAATAGTGGACAAACTAAATTGTATCGGGAGACAAAATGAATCTTTTTAAGATTAGGAATATATAACTAGTTCTGAGATCTCATCCACACAAGTCGGCAGGAGTAGATAAAGCTTCCCTCCAAATTTGGATTTTTGTGTTGAACTTAGCTTGATGTGTGACTAATACTTCTCCAAAACTTTCGGTTTATTTTCAGGTATGTACAACAAGAGAGAGTACAGAGAATGAAAAGTATTTTCAAAGGTTTACTGGACCGGATATATATATGGTTCAGTCTACTAAATATAGCTTTACCAGATTTAACCATCTACTATATATAGCTATTTACCATATATAGCTTTACCGGATTTAGCTTTACCATATATGGCTTTACCAAATATAACATTACCGGATATAGCCGTTGACCAAGCTATAAATACAGGGAGCAGACTCCATAACTTAACAAATTATCTATCTGTAAATATTCGGAAAAACTCAAAAATCTCACTGCACGACCCATACCGTTCAAATATTCAAATTTAACCTCACGCTCAAAAACTTTGAGATATTTTTGGGAAGACAATCTCATGCTTGTAATACTACATCCACCTTCAATACTTCCACCCTGACATCCATGTTGATCCATTTCAATAAGCCCACCACAATTATTTAAAGCCTCTCTCTCAAAGGAATCATCCCTATCCTTTCTGTTCATTAGTTTATCAAATATAGATTTGGCCAGTGTCGTCTCTGCCATACCTTCCATGCCACCTATCCTTGTAACGCCATAAGATGTTACGTGTAAGGGAAAGTTCGTAACTTGTATTTTGGAATCAACTTCAGTTGGGAAGTTCTGTGCATGCAACATTGCAGCGCAATCTGATATGGTGGAGACTTCTTGAGCGAAGGATTTGATAACATCCCTGTGTCATTATCAACATCATACATCAGAAAATAATATATATATATGAAAACAAGCATAGTTTACTCAAAACAATACAAGAAACCAATCAATCAAAATGGCAAGGATGTAAGTTTACCGGCTTGGCAATTCCTCTATGTCATCAAAATCTGTATACATTACCCCTGGCCCCTTAACATCATTTTGGGATATCCGATGGACCTCAATGAGATGGACACCACAGCTTCTTATACTTACATGAACCTCACGACATTTCACAACTTCAAACCATACTATAACATCATTCCAATCATTCGCCACTAAGGAGCTACTAAATGTTGGAGAAGAAGTTGTTACTAACCACGTATATTCTGATGTTGATGATGAGAATTTTCTCATAAAAGAACTTTGGAGTTTGTAGTCGATGAATATGTTACATGAAATTAAGGCTTCTCCTTGATATGAATCTCCATCCACTCTAATCATAGCATAGGTAGCCAAAGTTCTTTCTATATTATAATCATGTCGAAAGCTAACCTTTATTGAGTTTGATATAGTCTGATGTCTGAACCATTTTGAAATTTCAATGTTCATTAGAATGAACTCTCTAGGAAAGTCACCCAGTGTAATATCATCCTATGACATAAGAATTAACATGCATAGAAATATTAACAAGAGAAAAAATGCAATATGAACAAAGAAAAATGAAATGAGAAGAGATGAACCTGCTTGCTTGATATTATATCCATAATGTTGTCCGGACTTCTAGCCAACGATTCACAACCAGTGGCATCCATTGTTTGTATACACTGAGGAAGGTTTGGAATTTGTTGAAGAAACTTGCAATTCTTCAATTGAAGATTCCACAAGGACGTGAACTTATGGAGACATGAGGGCAGGCTAGAGAATTTGTTTTCCGACAAGAATAGGCTATTTAAGAAAGGGGTGACATCACATAAAATTTCCAAGAAATCAGCATTTGATATGTTGCAATTTCGAAGATCCAACAAAGTAAAATGGGAAAACATACGGTTTGTGGGTAAGTTTCCATAATTTGAAGAAGAGCATGTTGGATGGATGGGTAATTCCCATTTATAGGGAAACATTTCAAATCTAGAACACCCACCAAGATAAAGTTCTCGAAGATCCTGTAACAAATAAATTGTACTAGGAATGGAGATGAGGTTTGTGCAACCGTCAAGGTTTAAGACCTTGAGCTCAATAAGGTTTCCAATTGATGAAGGTAGCTCCTTTATGCCGGTAGAATCCAAATACAACGACACTAATGATTTCATGTTTTCACTAATTTTTGGAAACACTTTAAGCTTAGAACAGCCCGAGAGTTCGAGATATTTAAGAGATTTTAACTTGAGACAATTTGGAAGCTTTTCAAGCTTAGTGCATTGTTTAAGGTCCAAGGCAACAAGGCTATCCAAAGATCCTATAGACTCGTGAATTACTCTTAAATTTGTGCATTTTTCGAAATACAAACTTTCAAGGTTTATTGCCATAGAGAAGTCAGGAATTTCCCGAAGCTTTTTGCAATGAGAAAGATTCAAATATCTAAGAGATTTCAGTGAAAGATAGCCCGGAAGCTTTCTAAAGTTAGAGCATTTTTCAAGGTCCAAGATAACAAGCTCATTTAGAGATCCAACAGACTTATGAATCATTCTTAAATTTGTGCATTCTTTCAGATACAATTCTTCAAGGTTTGGTACTGTGGATAAGTCTGGAATTGTCTCTAACGAAGTAGAGTAACTAAGATCAACAAACTTCAACATTTTACCCTCCTAAAATATATAGAAAAGAAACAAAAAGAAAAGGAATAAATACCCGTCTAACATAATTTCAATAAAAATGTTATTATAATAAAAATATTATTACCTTTAACCTTTTTCCCAAATTTCTGATGAAGCTATGCTGCAAATCTAATCTAACAAGATTTTTGGTAATAAAGCATGACGGCAAAGATTTTTTAGTAAATCCATGCCATTTAATCAACTTCAAGTTTTCTGGTAGATATTTAAGATTTTTAGAAAATCTTACATCTCGAACAAAAAGCCATCTCAAATTTTTCATTTTTCTGAATGCTTGTGGATCCACATCTAGACTTTTTGGACGGTGCATCTCCAACTTTATGGCTTCAATTGCATCAGTTCCCTACAAACTCGTAAATACAAACATTATTCATCACAAAGCATTAGAAAAAGTAAATTAAAGAAAGTTAGGGTAAGTGTTACTCACCGAATTGTTATCAAACACCCTTAAAATGTCTTCTACCAACCACAATCTACTCCTTTTTCCAGGGTCAGAAGATTCACCATTAACTATTTTATGACCCATCTGTCTGATTAAATCATGCATTTGCACCTCATTATTTTCAATCGTAATAAGTGAAAAATTCTCAAGGACTAAAATTCCAAAATTTGGATTGAAATGATATGAGCTTAAAGTATTCTTAACGTAGTCAACGTCCTCTCCCTCTAGAAAACACGAAATATCAAGGAAAATCTCCTTTACTTTATCTTCAAGCTCATCAAAACTTATTTGAAGAATATCACTTATGTCTTTGCTCAAACAGTTTTCATATTCATCTAATACACTTCTCCAATCTGCTTGGTCGTCTTTAGTACAAAGGAAAGAACCCAAAACACCAAGAGCCAAAGGAAGACCTTTACAATAAGTTGTAGCACGTTTTGAAAGGTCTAAGTAATTACTTGGTGGATGACTTTTCTTAAAAGCATACCAACTAAAAAGTTCAAGGGCGTGATCGTGATTCATTCCTTGAATACCATACTTTTGATCAAATTCATGGGTAGAAATCAAATGATTGTTTCTTGTTGTCACAATGATCATACTACCCGCGCCAAACCAATCATGTCCACCCACCAATGCTTCTAACTGCTCAAGCTTATCCACATCATCAACAACTATAAGAACTTTCTTTGAACGCAGTCTATTCTTTATGATGTTGATTCCTTTGTCAAGATTGCCAACCTTTAAATCTTCCTTTAATATCTCATGGAGTAAGTGCTCCTGTAGTTGAACAAGGCCATTGAATTGCTTTGAAACTTCCTTAACTTTTGATAGAAAGCAGCACNGAATTGTTAGGTTATGGAGACTGCTGCTTATTTATAGCTTAGTCACGGTTTTGTTGTATAAAGCTTTGGCCAAAGTCGTCTTACCCATGCCTCCAATCCCATATATCCCCACCATGTAAATACCATTACTAAACTCATCTTCTGTCCAATAATGGGAGTTTGACCTTAAATTTTCTAGTTGAGAATCAATTCCAACCGGATATTTTGCTACATATAAGGGCGTGCAAGTAAGATTTAATATCGACCATACTTCTTTAACAAGGTCTTGAATAAGATCAGCCTCCTTCCTGTTGTTAATCATGTAATCATATTGAAATTAAAGATGATAGATATTGGATGTAATAGTAGAGGGAGTTAAATTTCTTAGAAATATATACCTAGCTCCGAGATCCCAACCAGACAAGTTGGCGGTAGTAGTTAAAGCTTCCCTCCAAATTTGAATTTTCATCTCGAACTTAGCTTGATGTGTGGCTAATGCTTCTCNGTTGGCGGTAGTAGTTAAAGCTTCCCTCCAAATTTGAATTTTCGTCTCGAACTTAGCTTGATGTGTGGCTAATGCTTCTCCAAAACTTCCGATTTGTTTTCGTACATCCGATGGATCCACCTTATAGAAAATTGGCCAAACTATTTGGCCCTTGGATTTCTTACATTCGATTATTTTCACCAATTCATCCAAACACCAAGAAGAAGATGCATAATTTTCAGAGAATATAACAATAGAAATCAAAGTTTCCTCTATAGATCGAAAAAGGGATTCAGAGATTAGCTCANGAAGATGCATAATTTTCAGAGAATATAACAATAGAAATCAAAGCTTCCTCTATAGATCGAAAAAGGGATTCAGAGATTAGCTCTCCCCTGTTGAGCTTGTCATCAATGAAGACGTTGACACCCTTTTGCCGTAAGGCCATGTCAAGATGACCGGTGAAGTTAGATCGAGTATCCTCTCCTCTAAAACTCAAAAACACATCGTAACTCCCNAAGACGTTGACACCCTTTTGCCGTAAGGCCATGTCAAGATGACTGGTGAAGTTAGATCGAGTATCTTCTCCTCTAAAACTCAAAAACACATCGTAACTCCACTTCAAATTTGGAGAAAGAGCCGATGATTCTGTCATAGCAATGGAAAAATCCATCAAAAAGCAAGGCACACAAAATAAAATTGAAAACGATGAAGAAACAATTGAAAACGTTTGGCTTTGTATAGTCTTATCACTTCTCTTTACCTTTACCTTTACCTTGTAATTTCTTTGAGGCCCTACCATTAACATCATAATTAAAGGAAGCATAAAAGTATAAATCCTAGTTGGTTCACACTTGTTTTTATTTTCTCAACTTTATAAAAGTATTGTCGGCAGATGTATGTGAAACATGTTTAATATGTTATAATGTTAATTATTATTTATATTATTATCATTGGAGCTCCTAGCTCACCCGGTAGAGCTTCCTAGGGGTGTACATTCAACCCGACAATTCGAACTAACCCAACCCAAACTATAATGGTTGGGTTAGGTTGGATTAGCATTTCGAATAGCGTTTGGTTCATTTTTTGAAACTCGAACTGAATCGGTTTAGTTTTGAGTTCGTGTGCAAAACCTTCCGATTGGTCCAAATCAAATAAAAATATCTTTTGGTCAAATAAAATATATTAAGAATTCTTGTGTATTAATAGGTTTGCCTGAGTTTGATCACAGGCCAATACAAGTTTGTTTTTTATTATTTTTAATTTTTTTTGTTATTTTATTTTATTTTTCTTTGTTATTTATATATATTTTTATTTTTAATTTAATAAGTTAAGATATAATTATTAATACATTTTATTATTATTTTTAATTAACTATTCACATTTAAATATATAGTTATTATATAATAGAAAGATTTATTAATTATGATTTATCCGTTATTTCAAAGTTCATAAATTATATATATATCATTTTGAAGCATATTCTAAATTCTAATGTATTTATTATCCGTGTTGCAACATTATTATATCACAGTTTATATATATTTTTATTTTTTAATAGTTTAGAGCTCTCTTAGATCACGAAGAAATAAACATATTTCAATTAAAATATTTTTATATATCTTTTATTTTTGTTATATACCATATCTTTAAACTAATCGTTTTTTTTTTTTTTTAATTTTATGATCTATTCTTATATATTTGTTACTTTAACCAATTCTAAAAAAATGTCGGTATTTAGTTGTCTTTCATTTTATGACAATGNTTTTTTTTTTTTTTTTTTTTTTTTTTTTTTTTTTTGTGAATAATTATAGATCAATTTGTGTTTGTTTGTGAACTTTTAATATATTTTATCTAAAATTACATCCCAATAATTATAAATGGTAGATAAATAAAACTTACAAGAAAAAATTGACAACCCAACCCGAAAATAGAGGGTTGGGTTCTGAAAAGTTTCGGGTTGGGTTGGGTTACCAATCCAACCAACCCGAACTTTTGAGTTAGGTCAAAAAAAATCTCTCAACCCGACCCAACCCAAACCATGTACACCCCTAGATCTTCCCTCCATGTTTGCTAAGGCTTCTTCAATTCTTTGGATTTATTTTCATTTTATAAAATGGAAGTATAGAGAAAGAAATGTATTATTGAGGACCCATGTGAGTGGAATTATCGATCAACTATTTTATCATTCCTTATACTATGTTATAAGTTACACTCTGATANACCCATGTGAGTGGAATTATCGATCAACTATTTTATCATTCCTTATACTATGTTATAAGTTATACTATGATTAGTTATGTTACGAAACTATGTTATGTAATTAATTTTGTATGATGCATCGGCCTCCATTGGACATGCCGTGTAAACTATATTAATATGTTCACTCTATGCCTATGAGATATTAGAAATTCAGGTAAGTTAATCATGAAAGATATGATAAGTAGTACGTATGNTGGCTCCTCAGCATCTAATTCTGAAATTTCAGAACACAGATTTTTCACTTTCAAAAAATATTCTTCAACAGAAAAATTACCTTGAGTTACCATAGCTAGTTCATTCTCTAGAAATTGCAGTCGAGCGGTATTTTTCTTAGTGAACAACTTTTGAAGTGTATCCCATACTTGCTTTGGTGACTTTAAATCACGAACATGATCAATATACTCCTTGCTAATCAAAGTCCGCAAGGTAAACAAGGCTTTTCCGCATTTGATCTTCCATTGTTGGCGTAATTTTGCATTCTGTGGAGTATCGGCTGGAATTTCTGTGTCATCACCTTCAATTAAATCCCACAGATCTTGCCCTTGTAGATAAGCTTCCATGCATAACTTCCAATAACTATAGTTATTGCCAACGAGCTTCTCCATAGCTACACCCATAGAAGCACTCCCACTATTCATCTCGTTGAGTAATAATATCAAACCGTACCAACTTGGCTCTGATACCAACTGACGCAATATCTACCACTATAAAGTGTGCATAGATATGAAAATATTATTACTCAACGAAAGAATACCGATTTAAGAATTAGAAAAAGAATTGGGATCGAATGTTCTAATCTTCATTGATATTCACGACCTTTAAATAGGATACAAGATACTAAATAATATCTACCAAGAAAATATAAACTAACTAAATCCTGATAATAAAATAAAATATACTACTATTCAAATTCAACTGATCACGATATCTAAGATATATTTCCTAACTAATATATTCTGGAAGATTACGAATATCATATATTCCATAACTAATTTAAACTAAAATAAGTTGCACTAAATTGTGACAGCTCCTAGCTCCTAACAGAAACATGTTTAATATGTTATAATGTTAATTATTATTTATATTATTACCATTGGATTCTTAACGAGCTCCTAGCTCACTCGGTAGAGCTTCCTAGGGGTGTACATTCAACCCAACAACTCGGACTAACCCAACCCGAACTATAATGGTTGGGTTAGGTTGGATTAGCATTTCAAATAGCGTTTGGTTCATTTTTTGGAACTCGAACTGAATCGGTTTAGTTTTGAGTTCGTGTGCAAAACCTTCCAATTGGTCCAAGTCAAATAAAAATATCTTTGGTCAAATAAAATATATTAAGAATTCTTCTGTATTAATAGGTTTGCCTGAGTTCGATCACAGGCAAATACAAGTTTGTTTTTTATTATTTTTAATTTTTTTTGTTATTTTATTTTATTTTTCTTTGTTATTTATATATATTTTTATTTTTAATTTAATAAGTTAAGATATAATTATTAATACATTTTATTATTATTTTTAATTAACTATTCACATTTAAATATATAGTTATTATATAATAGAAAGATTTATTAATTATGATTTATACGTTATTTCAAAGTTGTTGAGATATATTATTTATGGAATATATCTTAGATATTATATCTTAATATTCTTCCATTTATGATTTGATTTAGAGTCAGTATTTAATTATTTTATATTTTCCTCATTTGTACTTTTTGTATCCTATTTAAAGGATATCAATATCAATGATAATACACACCTTCCCAATTATATTTTCTATCTCATTCTTAACATGGTATCAGAGCCATGCCCTAAACTTAACCATGCCAATAAAATCCTCAAATATCGAACAAAGAATGGCGAGCCTCGAAGGTGTAGTCAAAAGTGACTAAAGTGTCGAACAAATGGTGTACTTTGTTCGAGGGCTCCAGAGAAAGGAGTCGAGCCTCAATTAAGGGGAGGCTATTCGAGAGCTCCATAAGCCTCAGGGGAGGCTTATAGTGTGCTTTGTTCGAGGGGAGGATTGTTGAGGATTATTGGGAGTGAGTGTCCCACATTGGTTAATTTAGTGGAAGATCATGGGTTTATAAGTGAGGAATACTGACTCCATTGGTATGAGGCCTTTTGGGGAAGCCCAAAGCAAAGTCATGAGAGCTTATGCTCAAAGGGGACAATATCATACCATTGTGGAGAGTCGTGATTTCTAACAATTTCAAGTTCATAAATTATATATATATCATTTTAAAGCATATTCTAAATTCTAATGTATTTATTGATCAATTAATTTTGTGAACTTTTAATATATTTTATCTAAAATTATATCTGAATAATTATAAATGGTAGATAAATAAAACTTACAAGAAAAAATTGACAACCCAACCCGAAAATAGAGGGTTGGGTTCTGAAAAGTTTCGGGTTGGGTTGGGTTACCAATCCAACCAACCCGAACTTTTGGGTTAGGTCAAAAAAAATCTCTCAACCCGACCCAACCCAGACCATGTACACCCCTAGATCTTCCCTCCATGTTTGCTAAGGCTTCTTCAATTCTTTGGATTTATTTTCATTTTATAAAATGGAAGTATAGAGAAAGAAATGTATTATTGAGGACCCATGTGAGTGGAATTATCGATCAACTATTTTATCATTCCTTATACTATGTTATAAGTTATACTATGATTAGTTATGTTACGAAACTATGTTATGTAATTAATTTTGTATGATGCATCGGTCTCCATTGGACATGCCGTGTAAACTATATTAATATGTTCACTCAATGCCTATGAGATATTAGAAATTCAGGTAAGTTAATCATGAAAGATATGATAAGTAGTACGTATGTATATCTCATAAGGATGCTATGTCATGAAAAGGATGGAGGTATAACTTGCATAATAAGTATATGTCATGATTTAATACTATGGGACCTCATGTATTTTGCCGGTCAAGTACATCAGGATAGTTCTTTGTTATGATTAGTACGGACAGATACATTATGATATTTATGTAGTTTCCGATAGCATGAGTGTGTGTAAGTTGAAATGCAGGCCCAGGGTACGTATACAAGCTTGCCTAGTGGGTCCATGTGCGTTTGTGTGGGTCATGTGTTGAGAAGTATTACACATCCAATTTTTCACGAGCTTAACCGCAATAATAGGATTACTTTTTGAGTATTTAAATACTTAAGCCACGTACTACATTTTTTTTTTTAGATAAAGGTAAGGCACCCTTTTTTTTTTAGGTAAGGCACCTTTTTTTTTTTAAGGTAAAGGTAAGGCACCCTCTTTTTTTTAGGTAAGGCACCTTTTTTTTAAGGTAAAGGTAAGGCACCCCTTTACCTATGATTGCGGCGTTGTGAAAGCTATGGAAGCGAAGAAGGGTAGTTTATGTTTGATGAAGTAACCCGAGGTTAGATTAGAGAGTTTGCATTGTTTTATTTAAATTTATGTTATTTATTTTCGTTATTTTTGCTAATAACGTTGTGGTACATGAATTTCTTATATACGTTGAAGTCCATAGCATTGTTTATGAAATGTTTTGAAGAAATTTTTATACGCATAGCAGACATGTCATGCATGTAATTGTGACCTGTTTTTAATAGGAAAATAGTCTTACACTTGATACCATAGCTCTAGGGTTATAGATTTTGTAGACCAGCCTACTATATAGACTCATAATGTTTCCATGGCTTTGCAATGAACGCTTCATCACCATCAGGTATGCCTTAAGAAGATCTTAATAAATGAAGTCTATATGTTATGATTTCCTATGATTGGAATGTGAATGTGAGTACACATAATGTGCCGATGCTTTAGAACATGTTTAGATTTAGCAAGATTTATACTGTGATTGCGAGCTATGATTAGGTCTCACCCCCCACTTTCGAGATGCTAATGATTCACTTCTAAGGCAAGGTAAGTCAATTGGCATGCAAAACCGACAAGGAACTTCCTTATTCGGCAATGAACATGATACAAAGAGTGGAACCTCCAATACCCCGAATTATATGAAAAAAAAGGTAGAAGCAGAAGGAAAAGCTGAACTCTTGTTCTATAACAGGTTTGTTGCAAGTGATGTTGTAGCGATCCTATTTGTAGAACATCATGGTTATACATATGAATGTGAAGGAAACAGAGGATTGTTTTACTTCTTGGATACATAAGCATAATACTGAGCCATAGGAACAACAAAGGCTATCACCAACAAACCTCCAACTACAAGAGAAAACTGACCTCGTTTCTCCTCTGTCTCTTCTCGTGATTTGAAGTTAGATTCGCGCTTATTTTCCTTAAACGAAGGACCGCCCGGATCTGGAAGACCGTCGATGGCAGCAACTAACCGCTTCGCGCTGCTATATATGGCTTCATTGTATTTTTCATCAGTAGCTAAGACTGCAGTTGCATAATAAACAATCTTACTCAATCTGCACTTTGTCATAAACTAACAACTACAACCATAATTCACATAGGGTTAGAAAAGGGCACAAATGCTTCGAACAAATCACTCCATATATGGGGTAGCAATACAAAACAACAACGGTTCATTTGTGGTTTTCTTTTTGTAACAGTTCAAGCCTACCGCTAGTAGATATTGTCCGCTTTGGCCCACTACGTATCGTCGTCAGTCTCACAGTTTTAAAACGCATCTACTAGGGAGAGGTTTCCACACCCTTATAAGAAACGTTTTGTCCCCCTCTCCAACCGATATGGGATCTCATAATCCATTCCCTTTGGGGGCTCAGTGGATTGTGAGATCCTATATCAGTTGGAGAGGAGAATGAAGCATTGCTTATAAAAGTGTGAAAATCTCTCCATACCAGACGCGTTTTATAACCTTGAGAGGAAGCCCGGAAGGGAAAGCCCAAAGAAAACAATATCTGTTAGGGGTGGACTTGAGCTGTTACAAATAGTATTAGAGCCAGACACCGGGCGGTGTGCCAGCGAGGATGTTGGGCCCCCAAGGGGGGTGGATTGTGAGATCCCACATCGGTTGGAGAGGAGAACAAAGCACTGTTTATTACTTATAAGGATGTGGAAACCTCTCCTTACCAGACGCGTTTTAAGACCTTGAGAGGAAGCTCGAAAGAGAGTCCAAAAACGACAATATCTCCTAGCGGTGGGCTTGGGCTATTTACACTTTTCCTTAAAAAATGAGAAACTTATAAGCAAGGGCGACTCGTATCAAACACACGGTGTGAGATCCCACATCGGTTGAAGAGGGGAATGAAGCATTCCTTATAAGGGTGCGGAAACCTCTCCCCAGCAGACGCATTTTAAAACCGTGAGGCTAATAGCGATACGTAACGAGCAAAGTGGACAATATCTACTAGCGGTGGGTTTTGACTATAACAAATGGTGTCAAAGCCAAACACCGGGCGGTGTATCAATGAGAACGTTGGGCCTCCAAGAAGGGTGGATTGGGAGATCCCATATCAGTTGGAGAGGGGAACGAAACATTCCTTATAAGGGCGTGGAAACCTCTCCCTAGCAGACGCGTTTTAAAACTGTGAGGCTGACGGCGATACGTAATGAGCCAAAACGGACAATATGTACTAGCGGTGAACTTGGGCTAATACACAAAGACACTCGATTTTAAGTTCAACAACAAGATACCAATGCACTTAAGGCACCTACTAGTTGTAATGTGTTACAATGTAAGTTGAGCAAGAGGCAGTGGAGATTGTTAGCTAAGGAAGCTGATGAAAATTAGCAGCTTTAAGTGGGAGCTTTGTTCAACGTTCATGACAGATTTGACATAACATTCATAAGTGGAGGAAGTGGTACCTGGGAGGTTCTCTGTTACTGTAGCATCAAGTATGTTTTCTCCAACTGCTTGGATAAAGGCAGGGCCACCAGTAATGGCTCCTTCTTTCTGACTGGTGACAAGAACAACTATACCTTTGTTGTTGCCATCTTCCACAGTGGGATACCAACGCTCCAAAACTTGATCAGCATACTCAAATGCATCAGCTTTGCTCTGCATCCAACAGTTGATAAATTCATATCAGAGTTCATACAGATCTTTTCGTTAGGCATCTTCATATATTTTTGTAACGACTCAAGCGCACCGCTAGCAGGTATTGTCCTCTTTGGACTTTCCCTTTCAGCGTTTGGTAAGGAGAGGTTTCCACACTCTTATAAGAAATGTCTTGTTCTCCTCTCTAACCGATGTGGGATCTCACAATCCACCCCTTTTGAGGGCCTAGTGTCCTCGCTGGCATACTGCCCAATGTCTGTCCATGATACCATTTGTAATAGCTCAAGCCCGCCGCTAGCAAATATTGTCTGCTTTGGGTTTTCCCTTCTGGGGTTCCCCTCAAGGTTTTTAAAACACGTCTGCTAGGGAGAGGTTTCCACACCCTTATAAAGAATGTTTCGTTCTCCTCCCCAATCGACTTGGGATCTCACAATCTACCCCCTTTGGAGGCCTAGCGTTCTCACTGGCACACTGCCCGGCTTTGATACCATTTGTAATAGCTCAAGCCCACCGCTAGCAAATATTGTCTGCTTTGAGCTTTCCCTTCTGGGCTTCCCCGTAAGGTTTTTAAGACACGTCTGCTAGAGAGAGGTTTCCACACCCTTATAAAGAATGTTTTGTTCTCCTCCCCAACAAATGTAGGATCTCACAATCCACCTCCTTTGGGGGCCTAGTGTCCTCGCTGGCACACCGCCCTATGTCTAGCTCTGATACCATTTATAATAGCTCAAGCTCATCGCTAGCAAATATTGTCAGCTTTGGGCTTTCTCTTTCAAGCTTCCCCTCAAGGTTTTTAAAATGCATCTGCTAGGGAGAGGTTTCCACACCCTTATAAAGAATGCTTCGTTGTTCTCTCCAACCAATGTGAGATCTCACTATATTAGATTCCCGAGTCCACTTCTTGCCGTTTGCAACCATTACCGCCCACCTTACCACTCTTTGGATAAGCACTGCTCAACCAAAACCAACCTTGAGAGACAAGAAGGATTACTAAGTTTCCCCCAAAGAGCTTAAACCAAGACCTTAGGTTAAAGGTGATATCTCTAGACATTCCAAGTTTTGGTAGCCTTCATTTCAAACAATCTATCACAATATGATACCCACTTTCTGATAATCACTCTTCAGTAAGATTTTCAAATCTTCATAAACAATCATCAGCCTATTAACACATTTCCTCTAACATAAAGTACAATTCTCTTCCCATAATAACAAAAATCAAATTATTTTTCATGGGTTCTACGATTTGTTTCTCTATCAAGAATTTGAAGGACTTACAGTAAGCTTTCTAACAGTGACAAAATCAATGTGAAAATTCTTCCTCGACTCCAAATCCGTCAACAGCCTCTTCAAATCCGACTTCGTGACTCTACTGAGAACTCCAGCATCGTCCACTAGATGCGACTCCTTCGGCGGCCCATCATTGAGCACATCAAATTCAGACGCCAGAGCATTGTGGGTGGCCAACAATGGGGAAAAGTTGAGCGCTAAAGAAATTGCTAGCGCCGCCAACCCATGTTGGAGATGGGAGAACCAATTCGAGGGAACTGGGAGAGATGATCGGAGAGATGATCGGAGAGACTTGGGAGAGTGGTTTTTGAGAGAGAACGAAATGGGGTTAGAGAAAGAAACAAAATGTCTTCTGGGTTGGAAGGAATAAGGGAAGAGATTCTTGGGAGAGGAGGGTTTGGGGTTGAGGAGAGGAGAGAGTGTGTGTGAAGAGAGAATGGTTTCCATGGGAAGATGGAGAGATTCAGATATGGTGAGACATGGATTGCAGAGGGGAAATGGGGTTGAAGGTGTGTTGGTTCCATGAGGAATTGAGTGGTTTGGGATTTTCTTTGGTAGGGACAACTACTCTCTTGCCCACAACTTTCTTTCTTCTTTAGCAAAGATCAATTTCTTCCCCTCCTTTTTTTCAGTGTCCAAGGGGTAGGCGTGTTATCCCTGCTTACNAAAATGTCTTCTGGGTTGGAAGGAATAAGGGAAGAGATTCTTGGGAGAGGAGGGTTTGGGGTTGAGGAGAGGAGAGAGAGTGTGTGGAGAGAGAATGGTTTCCATGGGAAGATGGAGAGATTCAGATATGGTGAGACATGGATTGCAGAGGGGAAATGGGGTTGAAGGTGTGTTGGTTCCATGAGGAATTGAGTGGTTTGGGATTTTCTTTGGTAGGGACAACTACTCTCTTGCCCACAACTTTCTTTCTTCTTTAGCAAAGATCAATTTCTTCCCCTCCTTTTTTTCAGTGTCCAAGGGGTAGGCGTGTTATCCCTGCTTACATGCTCGTTATATACCAAAACTCTTGTCTTGTATCACTTTATCGCTTTCCTGATGCTCGTTATATACCAATACATTTCGGTAGAATCATGTTTACGATGGATAGACATGAAATGCCATAGAATGTACTATAGAAGGATGTGACCAATCGTCAACTCCTCTCACCTAGATTTTGTATGACCGTTCTACGAAATCACTCTAGGCCTACCACACCTAAATCGTCTTAAAATGTACTCTATCGGGTGCGACTAGTTGTCAAATTCTCTCTTTCTGAGAAGTAATATGTTATTTAAGTCGTTATGTTGCCTTCTGCCAGTAGTCATATAACATTGTTTTCAATCTTTCTCTCTCAATCTTGCTTTCAAACTCTCTTAAAAAAATTTCTCTGTCTCGTTTTCTAAAATCTTATTCGTAGAAACAGGGCTAGAGGCTTAAACATACGTTGTCCGGCCGTAGGCGACGCAATCCTAAGTTGCTTAGTGTCACGGTCCTATATTCTTGACCGTGCGGCGTCGTGATCTATACACGCTCACGACTAGCCTTAAGGGGAATTAAGCCCCATATATACTTTTCACCCCGGCTTTGTGGCTTCGTCGGACCTTAGGCGAGGTTTGTCTTCGCCAATCGAACATCGCTTGTGCGGAATCCAAGCTTGTCCAACCACACACGCCGCCTGTGCGTGTATGTCCAACTCATCGGGGCTTCCCGAACATCCATCCATCCGGGTTCTATCGAGGCATAGGCCCTCCCGTGCCCATACCGAGTCATTTACGGATACCGTACCGGATAGCAGGTGTATGTAGCAACCTCCAACACGCGGGCTAGGGCGCAATACCGGCACACCCGTGCCGTCCGGTACTGTCCTTCAAAAACCCATTTCAAAGGAAGTCGCCCGAGACACTCGTCTCGGCACGCTCGCCCACACTGTGACACACGTATGTGCCACAGGGTAGCTCACTTAGGCCACAGGGCCCAGGGGTGGTGGAGAGCTAACACCATGGTACCCCCTATAGTACATTTTGAGCCATTTTCATTCTACCAGGAGTAGACATGATTTTCGTGAGGTGTCATACGGTGTCGTGCATTGTCCGTCCAATGTCCGATCGACACCAAACTTGGCGAGCATTCATATTTCATATGGACGGACTTAACTCCCGAACCGCATGACCAAATTCCTTCCGGAACCTCGACTTTTGAGGTTAAGGCCCGGGGCCCTACCCGGCCCTTCAACAAGCCTATCTTGTCCTTCATGTCTATGCTGATGTCTCTGTTATGCTTGTGTCTCAACATGTCTTCAATACCCACTTTGCGTGGTGGTGTGTTGGATGATGCATCGTCCTCCTCGATCGCATCATGGCATTCTTCTACGTTGGCCCGCATATGGCCGGATGGGCGTCTCTTGAGGGACGCCCCTTTGCTTGTCATGGCGTGAGGGTCACAACCTACTCTCTTCATAGTAAGGTTGTGACATTCTCCCCCACTTAACTTAGTCATCGTCCTCGATGACTTACTCGGGTCACAATCATATTGCAGATTGTGACACTTAGCTCGCTCAGTGCTGAGAGTGAGTATCGCACAATCGACAAATCTATTGCTAAAAAAAGTGTCATTGTGACATGTAGCTCGAGAGGACAAAAATGAGAAAGATATAAAGTAATATAACATGTTCATACCAAGTATCTCATTCCTACTTGAGAATGAGTTTAGGACATCTCTTATCAAAACGAGACAAGCGAGCATGTAGATAGAACGTGAGATGAATCACAGGATCCCCTAAAAGTAGACTATTTTCATACAACCAAAAGAGTATGAGCATTTGAAAACGTTCCCTTTTCCATTCGATTATACTTTATCATCAACTGGATTTCTCTGTACATGTCAATATTACTCGAGATCAACGTCTATAGGCTCGATATCTACTAAAAAAAGAGAGAACTCATTTCCGACATCCTAAGTTTGTAGACCAGATTGTTGCTTAGCTCCTAAAAAAGCTAAAAGATTAAGCCAATTGTGTGTAACTTGTAAGTGGATAGAGTTTTAAAGTATTATGAAGCCATCCTCGTTGTAATTTTAAATAAAATAAATCAGCTTTATCTACATTGGATATGAAAGCTATCCTAATTTCCTTATGGCCCTTCTTCTTTCTTTATGCCTCCACCCTCCAAACCTTCAGCAAAACCCCACCGCCGCCGTCCCCCACCCGACCACCGTCGGATTTCACGAGCCTACATCGCTGAATTCCAATTCCAAGAGACATTTCATCCTCAAAACAGCTTCACTCTGTCTAATTTCATTGATTCCAAAATGCCCAGTTGCCCAATCTTCCCAAATTTCGCCTACTTCGAAACAAGGCCTTCCTGGCCTTGCAAATACAAAGTCTTGGTTTCAGTTTTATGGTGATGGGTTCTCCATTCGTGTGCCGCCTCAGTTTGAAGACCTCACGGAGCCTGAGGTATGAACAAAATACCTCACTGATTTCTGTTTGTTTAATCGTGGTGTTGTGTGTGTTACCTCTGCTTCCACCAATATGAATAGTTTAAGGTTATTTACGCTTCATATTTGTTTGGAAACACACATGTTTAGTTGCTGTTAATGTCAATGGCATTAAGCAGAAGGCTCCAGCTTCAGGGCTTTGAGAATACCCCTTAATGTTTTGATTGGGAATTCTAACCTCAAGCTTTAGAATTATTATTGGCGTTGCTAGGTGGGGTTGAGAGACAGAGTCAGATTTTGGGGTTCTTCGATTGTGAGATCCTAGAATGGTTGGAGAAGAGAACGAAACATTTCTTATAATAGTGTGGAAACCTCTCCATAGCAGACGCGTTTTAAAACCTTGAGGGGAAACCCGACGGAAAAGCCCAAAGAGGAAAATATCCGCTAGTGGTGGGCTTGGTACTGGGCGGTGTGCCAGTGAGGACGTTGGTCCCTAAGGGGGTGGATTGTGAGATTCCACATCAGTTGGAGAGGAGAACGAAGTATTCCTTATAAGGGTGTGGAAACCTCTCCCTAGCATACGTGTTTTAAAACCTTGAGGGGAAACCTAAAGGGAAAGTCAAAAAGGACAATATCTACTAGCGGTGGGCTTGGTAGCGGGTGGTGTACCAGTGAGGACGTTGGTCCCCAAGGAGGGTGGACTGTGAGATTCCACATCGGTTGGAGAGGAGAATGAAGCATTTCTTATAAGGGTGTAGAAACCTCTCCATAGTAGATGCGTTTTAAAACCTTAAGAGGAAACCTGAAGGGAAAGCTCAAAGAGGACAATACTGGTATATGGACAACTGTGTGGACCGATGGGCTTAATCTACTAGCGGTGTGCCAATGGGGATGTTGTGCCCCAAGNTAGATGCGTTTTAAAACCTTAAGAGGAAACCTGAAGGGAAAGCCCAAAGAGGACAATACTGGTATATGGACAACTGTGTGGACCGATGGGCTTAATCTGCTAGCGGTGTGCCAATGGGGATGTTGTGCCCCAAGGGGGGTGGATTGTGAGATCCCACATCGATTGGAGAGGAGAACGAAGCAATACTTATAAGGGTGTAGAAACCTCATCCTAGCAAACGCGTTATAAACCTCGAGGGGAAACCTAAAGGGAAAACCCAAATAGGACAATATCTGCTAGTGGTGGGCTTGGGACCGGGCAGTGTGCCAGCAAGGACGTTGGGCCCTTAAGAGAGGTGGATTGTGAGATCCCAANCCTCGAGGGGAAACCTAAAGGGAAAACCCAAATAGGACAATATTTGCTAGTGGTGGGCTTGGGACCGGGTAGTGTGCCAGCGAGGACGTTGGGCTCTTAAGAGAGGTGGATTGTGAGATCCCAAATTGGTTGGAGAGGAGAACGAATCATTCCTTATAAGGGTGTGGAAACTTCTCCTCAATAGACGCATTTTAAAACCGTGAGGTTGACGGGGATACGTAGCGGGCCAAAGCANTATAAGGGTGTAGAAACCTCTCCCTAGCAGACACGTTTTAAAACCTCGAGGGGAAACTCGAAGGGAAAGCCCAAAAAGGACAATATCTCCAGCGGTGGGCTTGGGTTGAATTTTTTCTTGATTTTATTAGTGTATTCCACACAAGAGCTTGATGTGATCTTCATGTAAAGAAACAACAGCTACTAATTAGACTATATCTTTGTTCAACTCCTCTCCTACCTTTAGGCATTCTTATAACCATTCCCTTATGCTCGGTAGCTGTGGCCTTTTCTTGTACTTGTAAAAGGCTTATCATTTGCAGCTCGCTAAGTTATGTGCTTGGGGCTTGTAGGATTTCAATGCTGGACTATCTCTTTATGGAGATAAGGTAAAAACGAAAACGTTCGCAGCTCGGTTTGGATCTCCTGATGGGTAATGATATTTCTCTTCGTTCATATTGTTTGCTTTATGTATTTGGCTTATATTCATTCTGCTTTGTTCGTTAACACAGCTCTGAAGTTCTAAGCGTTGTCACTCGTCCAACGAATCAACTTAAGATCACCTTTCTAGAGGTAGCACAATGATGGCTGTGAAGTTTTCATTTGGTAATTCTAAAGAGCATCAATTTCTTACTAAACAGTTCATATCTAGCAAACCGTTTCTAAGCTCGGTGGCTCTTTCGTACTAAGAAGCTCTACCTAGAGAAAATCTCCATCAAATCTTAAACTGTTAAGTCATGTTTTGGAGCTTTTAAGCCCAAGATTGTTTGCTTACTGTTAACTCTGAGCTTCCCAAAGAGGTTTTTGAAGTTTCTAGTCACAAACTTCGATAAAAAGATTCTGTTTTAGTTCTACATACGTGCTTATTGAGTTATGTTCGTGTTTTATGGATAACGGTTTTAGGAGCTTCCGTTTTTTCTTGCGAAAAACAGGCGAAAGATATAACTGATATAGGTTCCTTGAGGGAGGCTGCAAAAATCTTTGTTCCAGGTACACATTTTGTGTTCAATATGCTAAGTAACTTTTTTGTGGTCATTTGGCTGCACATTTCATTCTAGCTATTGGGTTTGGTGTTCTTACAATGATAGGTGGTGCAACGTTATTTTCAGCCCGAACGTTTAAAATTAAGGACGATGAAGGTTTCAGGTAACTATGCTACCAAGGTGTCCTTGGCTCGTTAGATTTGTTTTTATCTTTTCGAGATTTGATTAAGATAAATGAAACAATAGAATTGGATAACACAAAATGAAGAAAAGCCCACTTTAGAAAGAGCTTGTAGAAAGAAAGTCGACTCAAGATTACGAAAATGGCTGTGGTTGTTGAGAAGAAGAGGCAAAGGCTAGTTATAGAAATCCTTAGAAATCAAAACTCTAGAAAGGAAGGAACCTAACCATAGAGCATGCCTCTCAAAGGGCTCACGAGCTATCTAAAGTGCGGATCGATTGTTCCACAAAATAGGTAGGAAGTGTCGGTACACCAAAGAGTCCATCATTGAGCGATAGATTGAATGAGTTCAAGCTATGGTAGCCATGTACCGGAGGTTTATTGTAAATACCCAGATCCACCGCTAGCAGATATTGTCCTCTTTGGGCTTTCCCTTTCAGGCTTTAAAACGCGTCTGCTAAGGGAAGATTTCCACACTCTTATAACGGGTGGTTTGTTCTCCTGTCCAACCAATGTGGGACATCACAATCCACCCCCCTTCGGGGCCCAGCGTCTTCGCTGGCACTCTTTTCTTCCTCCAATCGATGTGGAACCGCCCCCAAATCCACCTCCCTTTGGGGCCCAGCGTCCTTACTAGCACACAGCCTCGGGGAACAGCGAGAAGGCTGGCACATCGTCCGGTGTCTGGCTCTGATACCATTTGTAACGACCCAGATCCACCGCTAGCAGATATTGTTCTCTTTGGGCTTTCCCTTTCGGGCTCGCCCTCAAGGCTTTAAAACGCATCTGCTAGGGGAAGGTTTCCACACCTTTTTAAATGGTGGTTTGTTCTCCTCTCCAACCAATGTGGGACATCACATTTATATTTTACGAGTTTTCTTGGCAACCAAGTATGATAAGGTTAGACAACCGTCTTAAGGTTTAGATGGAATGAGTTCAAGCTATCGTAGCCATGTACCTGCGGTTTATATTCTACGAGTTTTCTTGGCAACCAAGTATGATAGGGTTAGACAGTTGTTGAAGTTAGTGGATCCTAACTCACACTCAAGAACATAAACAATGCTATGAAATAATAATCTAGATCTAGTCTTCTTTGCCTATATAAGCTTTCATATTTCCATTTGATTACCTCTGTTTCGTTAAATTCAGGACGTATTACTTCTACGAGTTTGGGAAGAACGAAGAACACGTCGCGTTAGTAGCAACTGTTAATAGTGGACAGGTTTGTGATATACAATTTACCTTACATACTAAACTTCTTACTCTGATGAAGACGTGAGTTTGAGCCCTTTGACTTGCTTTATGACATTTGGATGAAGTTGTAAAATGGTAGAACTTGTATGAATAAGAGTTGATTCAAAGTTAAATTGTTCATGCCAGTAAATTCTTATTAATTGGTATGTGAATATGGCAAACATAACTTTAAAATTTTGAGTTCTGTCTGGCTATGAGATTCCATATCGGTTGGAGAGGGAACAGAGCACTTTTTATAAGAGTGTGGAAACCTCCCCCTAGAAGACGTGTTTTAAAACCTTGAGGGAAGCCCAGAAGGAAAAGCCCAAAGAGGACAATATCGGCTAGTGGTGGGCTTGGGCTATTACAAATGGTATCAGAACCAGAGACCGAACGGTGTGCCAATGAGGACGTTGGGCTCCCAAAGGGGGTGGATTGTGAGATCCCACATCGATTGGAGAGAGGAACAAAGCATTTCTTATAAGGGTGTGGAAACCTCTCTCTAGAAGACGCGTTTTAAAACCTTGAGGGGAAGCCCAGAAGGGAAATCCCAAAGAGGACAATATCGGCTAGTGGTGGGCTTGGGCTATTACAAATGGTATCAGAGCCAGATGCCGAGTGGTGTGCCAGCGAGGACGATGGGCTCCCAAGGGGGTGGATTGTGAGATTCCACATCGGTTGGAGAGGGGAAAGAAGCATTTCTTATAAAGGTGTGGAAACCTCTCCATAGAAAATGCGTTTTAAAACCTTGAAGGGAAGCCCAGAAGGGAAAGCTCAAAGAGACAATATCTGCTAGTGGTGAGCTTGGGCTGTTACAAATGGTATCAGAGCCAGACGCCGAGCGGTGTGCCAGTGAGAACGCTGTGCTTCCAAGGGGGGTGGATTGTGAGATCTCATATCGGTTGGAGAGGAGAACGAACCACTCCTTATAAGGGTGTGGAAACCTCTCCTCATTTTAAAACCTTGAGGGGAAGCCCAGAAGAAAAAACTCAAAGAGTACAATATCTGCTAGCGGTGGACTTGGGCTTGGGCTTGGACTGTTACAAACTCATCCAATTTGTCTTGACATAGCGTCTTCTTTGTCGTAGGCGTTTGTTGCCGGAGCAACCGCACCATTGTCCAAATGGGATGAAGATGGCATAAAACTCCGTTCTGCTGCTATATCTCTAACCGTACTATAATCAATTGCTGATCAAGTTATTTTCATTAGCTTGTGAGTACTCCTCAAAACTTTACTCTCATGAATTGAATATCATATAAAATCTCGAATAAATTATAAATTTATATCGTGAACTTTGAATATTATGCCTATTTAATCCGTAAACTTCAAAAAAAAAACATATGATTTATGTTTCTTAACTCTTGATGATGCTCGTATTTAGCTGCTAAATTAATACCGTTAACGACATGCTCGTAACATTAATATTGATTGAGTTGACATGATATGCTGAACTAAATTATCGTAGTGTTCAATATCTAGAGAATATAATCGAACCTAAAGTCTTCGTTACGGTGAGCATGAAGTGAACTATTTTATGATCACTAGGCCTTAATGAACTTCATTTTAACATCACTCGACCTTTTTGTAACTATGATCTTAGTTTGATTAGGTTGGATTGGAACACTTTCTTCGGTCATTTCTTTCCATGAAAACACGGTTTCTTACTAAACGAACATACGTTTAAGATCCTATTGTTGCTGTCGTATGAACTATAGTTTGCTCTTCCCTATGCAAATATTGAGCTCATTTGAAATGCTCGGCTTGCTCTAAAGATTGTTCGAACCTAACTTGTGAGAATTGTTTGATTCTGTTTGATTGTTGTCAAACTTGAACCCAAGATTATTACGTGTTGAAAATGATCGTTTTTTCTCTTTTGATAAGGTATATAGAGATGTCCACGGGATGGAGAGTGGAGACCGGGATGCTTTCCTTGTCTCTGTCCACGCCTCTTGTTTTAAACCTCATTTTCATGAAATTCTCTATTTATGTAACAGTTCAAGCTCATTGCTAGAAGATATTGTTCACTTTGGCCCGTTACGTATCTCCGTAAGCCTCAGTGTTTTAAAATACGTCTACTAGAGAGAGATTTCTACACCCTTATAAGGAATGTTTCATTCCCCTCTCCAATCCACCTCCCTTGGGGGTCTAGGGTCCTTGCTGGCACACCGCCTAGTGTCTAGCTCTAATGTCATTTGTAACAGTCTAAGCTCATGGCTAGTAGATATTGTTCTTACAATCCACCTACCTCCCTTGAGGACTCAACGTTCTCGCTGGCACAATGTCCTGTGTCTAACTCTATAACAGTTCAAGTCTATTGCTAACAAATTGTAACGGCCCAAGCCCACTGCCAGTAGATATTGTCCTCTTTGGGTTTTTCCTTTCGGGCTTCCTCTCAATGTTTTTAAAAGGGGAAGGTTTCCACACCCTTATAAAGATTGTTTTGTTCTCCTCCCCAACTAATGTGGGACATCACATAGATATTGTTCGCTTTGGCTCGTTGCGTATCACTGTCAATCTCACGGTTTTAAAATGCACATATTAAAGAGAGGTTCCCACACTCTTATGAATGTTTCATTCTCCTCTCCAACCGATATGAGGTCTCACAATATTTTTTAAAATATTGAAAAGCCTCACTATTTTTATTAATGAATTATTTGATTCCATGTCTAAACATAAGATCCATTGTTCATAGCCATTATCAGATCTTAGTTGTGTAATGAATGCAAGGCCACTAGAACTTGAACTCTAGAGGTAAAGCCAATTTGTTGTCGAAGGGTGGATCGGAATATTTTCCGGTGAGTATTTGTGACGACACAAACTGATTCGCAGCTTCTGAGTAATGAATTCCATCCCAATTGATATACTTCGAGCTATTGTCGCACCCTTTTCCCGTGACTGTCGTCCCATTCAACGTCTTCGTCTGTCCACAGCCGATATCCCGGTCGTAGTTTAGAGGTGGACCTCCGTAGCCACAGCAAGCCATGATAGGTTGTTCAAACCCTGCCATACAACAATGCTGCAAGTCATCAAGATTTTACAGGATTAACCGAGACTATATATGGACAGAAGTAGAGCAAGATGGGTGACCGAGCCGTGAATAATTGGCGATGAGATTGGATTTTATCGAGTAGATATCGACGTATGTGACCGTGCCATCGGTGTATTGGCCCTGCAGTTTCTTACAGAGAGCATGAAGCTGTAGATTGAAGAGCTTGGCAGCTTGGTTGTGTGACGTGACGCATCCAAATTCATCGAGCTTTGATGGGTCGGTTCCAAATTTAGCAACGTTCTGAGCTAAGCATCCTAGGGGACCTGTGTTGTGTATCCAAAAATTCCTGGCCCCTTCATTGTACAGTTGCTGAAAAATAGGCACAGCGAAGGGACGATTGAACAGTTAAAAAATACTCTTAAACTTTCAAAAGTTTCTTTATCGTTAGTTTTGGATGAAAATCGTTAATATTTCGTTTAAAAAATATTATTGCATTTTCCCAAGTGTTTTCAACTTTCAAAATTACATTTATACCCTTTCAACTTTTTTATTCGTATCTTTAGTATACGGACATAATCGATAGTATCATGTATTAAAAATAACTATAAATTTTGAAGAGTAGCATTAAAAATTTTAAATTTTTTTAAAAAAAGTTAAAAATAGTTTTACCTTCACTAGGTTAAAGTAGACGAGAGAAAGATGATCCATAAGAGGTTGAAAAATGGTTAATAGTATTAATGTTACATCTGATAGTTCATTAGTATTTTGAAACGCAGTACTCAGTCCATATAGCAATAGTAAGAGTATTTTAAAAAACGTCAAGTATTAACGGTTTTCATCCAAAACTAACTATAGGAAGAAACCATTGGTCTAACCTGAATTCCGTTCTCAAACTCGGCTAAAATGGTTGGTATCGAGGCAAGAATTTGGTCGAGGGTTTTGGAGTAAAATGCACCAGCAAGATCATTTTGACCAATATCGAACATGTATAGCCCCTTTTGGAAGTAATCTTCATCTGGTAGGTATTTATCAAGCTTCTTACCACCTAAACAAATCAACACAAATCATCGTTTGTAAAACTCGATAACTCGAAAATTTCAATCATTCCAAATCAATTATTTCCGGTTGAATTGGGTTATGAACTTATTTGAGTTGGATTAAGTTCCAATAAATAAAAATATTATAGATTAGATTAGTTCATAGACTATACTAGAACCAGACTATGTTAAACTGAACCAACTCGAATTTACNAAAAAAAAAAAAAAAAAAAAAAAAAAAAAAAAAAACTGCTTACTGTACTATTAGACGGGTAGATATATTTATTTTATCTTGATTTTTATTTAATTTCATAATTATTTTATTATTATTATTTATTCTTCAACCCTCTCCAAAATAACTTTTAACTATTTGGAAGATTATTTTTTAAAATATATATTAAAATTGAGTTGCTAATCTTAATTAAATGTTTGATAATAAATAAATAAATATTTTAGAATTAACTTTTATTTTTATTAAAAATAAAAATTTGAATAAATAATTCAAACAACCGAGCCAATCCAACAAAAAAAATGGGATAAAATTGGATTCATCTTAATTAAATCTCTAAAAATAAATAAATAAATATTTTACAACTAATATTTTATTTTTATTAAATAAATTAAATAAATTGCTCGAACAACTTAAATAACTCAACTCAAAATTTTATAGTTAGGCTCGATTCAATCTAATCAAATGTTTGAAAATAAATAAATATATATATATATATATATATATATATATATATTTTTTTTTTTTGAATAAATGGCTGGAACAACCCAATCCAACTCTACCCAAAAATTTTATAATCTAATTGGGTTTGTCTTAATTAAATATTTAAAATAAATAAATAGGGTTGGAATTAACATCTTAAAATTTAAATTCTGAACCATCCGAATCAACTCAACCTAACTCAAAAAGATTTATGATTAGTTTGTGTTGAGTTAAATTCATTATTTAATAACAGTTATTTGGATAACTCGAACGTTTAAGTAAACGTCTAAACTTAGATCGAACTCAAACAAGGGGTAGAACGTTAGCNTAGAACGATAGCAAAATTACCTTTGACGGCTCGAAGCTCAAGAACTCTCGCTTTGAAATGGAGAAACTGATTCAACTGAACCCCAAGGGAAAAAGGGGAGACAGCCGTAGCAGCTGCCGGAAGAATAGTGGACCCTGCCGCTGCATAATTGCACCCCTTCCGAAAACTTGGCGCGCCAACCGAATCCAGATACGGATTCAAGTACGGCATATCCATCGCATCCACTGCACCAAAAACACATCCCAACAACATCCAACCCAAGCTTACCATTAGTATATGGACGACATCGTAAATAGACGTTTCAACTCTTTTAAAAGTAATATTAATATCCTTAATTTTATAAAAAAAATAAAAATTAAAAAGTCGTTATTACAGTTAGTATATAGACCAAAACTATCACTCCAAAATTTCTTATTCTTTTTTCTCGCATTTTAAATATTATCTTAATTTTCTTCTTTCGTTTCTCGATCTATCCATATCGATGTATGGACAGATATTTAAATTTGTCTAAAACAAAAAATTATCATGAAATAGGTAAAAATAAAATTTTAAATTTTATATACTTCCCTTTGGAGCCAATGTACTCGCTAGCATATATTAGACGAACACGACTCTCCACGATGGTATGATAGTGTCAACTTTGAGCATAAACTCTCGTGGCTTTGCTTTGTGCTTCCCAAAAGTCCTCATCACAAGGGAGAGTGTTTTCGATTATAAAAACATGATCATTCCCTAAATTAACCATCGTTCAAGCCCACTAATAATAGATATTATCTATTTTGGTTCGTTATTTATCCTTGTCAGTCTCATAATTTTAAAACAAATCTACTAAAGAGAGATTTCTCCATTAACTATTTATTATAAAAGCGAAGAGTATGGAGTGGAAGAAAATTTACTGAGAAAATCAACGATGAGGCGGCCATTGCAGAACCTTCCAGTGGAAGGAGTTTTGAAGTAATTTTGTCCGTAAGGCAAACTCAGGCTAAATCCCTTGCCGGCGACGAGATCGCCGGTGTCGGAGTTCGAATCGCCGAAGTTGAAGACTGCCGGATAATCGAATACAGCCGAACTTCCGATCCGGAAAATCGTCGAACACATTGCGAGGAACAGAGGAATCGCGAAGGATTTTGTTAGAGAAATCGCCATGGCCGATTGTTCAGAAAGGATTTCAGTTTCCCGATGATGAAAGATCGTTATTCCGGTGAGATTATTATATCGGCGGAGAAAGAACGTTAGGGTTTAATTCAAGGGAAGGCAATATGAAAGGTTGAAGCTAAGCTTTCCCTTAGAGCCTCAATTCACACACTAACTCCCAATATATTTTTTGAATGGAAAATGGCTGTTTTAAGCCACCAAAATTAATTCAATTGGATTAAAAATTAATTTTTAACCTTTTATTTTTTAATAATTTACCGAAAATTAGATTTACATTTATTGGTATTTGGATAAACTTTTATTTTTTATTTTTGTAATAATTTAATTTTTTATTTTTGTTTCATTTCTCTAGTTTTTAGGGTTTTTCTTTAATTATTTTTTTATTTTTAAGATGTCTGTCACACTTCATCACAAAAGTCGATGACTAATTTAAACGAGGGAAAACGTCACAACCCTACTAACAAGAGATTAGATTGTGGTTAGTAGGGTTGTGACCCTATGTCTAGAAAAAGGTGACACCATCCATCGGACCACGTGAGAACCAATAAAAATAATTGTCATGACACCGAATATAGGTGTTCATGGGTTGGGCTGAGGCAAACCCTGTGATGTCCCACATTGGTTGGAGAGGAGAACAAACCACCATTTATAAGGGTCTGGAAACATTCACGTAGCAGACGTGTTTTAAAACCTTGAGGGGAAGCCCAAAAAAAGACATCGTTACAAACCCAGTTGTTCAAGTTCCAACCAACTCTTATTAAATAATAAACTCCAATTTTCAAGTTGTTCTGTTGGTAAAACTACCTATTTATTTATTTTCAAATATTTAATTAAGATTTACTAAAATAAATAGATGTATATATAATTATATGATAAACAAAAAATGTATTTTTATTTAAATTGACAACAAATTCAAATTGGTTCGGTTAATCTAGAGAAACTTATAAACCAATCCAACTTATAAATATTTTATTTATTTCTCAATAAGGTCATAATTCAACCCAAACTATACGAGTTAGGTTGGGTTGATCGAGTTTTCGGGTCATCAATTTTTTGACTCTCCTACCGACTCGAGATTAATTGTAAAACTAATCATTGACTTTTAAAATTATAATTAATGTCTTATTTACCCGACTGATAAGTCAGATTTCTTTAATCCTACCTTATAAAATTTCAAAAAAAAAAAAAAAAGGATTATTTTGCAATTAAGCAAAAGGGGTAAAAAATTATTTAAAGGAAATTTTGTTTTTACTTTAATTTTAAAAAGTTTAAAATGGAAGTAAAAGAAAAAATTATTAATTTGAAAATATTATATGGGATATTTATAAAATATTTTTCTAATTTGAGAGAATTTTATTTG
Organism: Cucurbita pepo subsp. pepo; assembly: GCF_002806865.2. Lineage (NCBI taxonomy): Eukaryota > Viridiplantae > Streptophyta > Magnoliopsida > Cucurbitales > Cucurbitaceae > Cucurbita > Cucurbita pepo. The sequence goes on along the minus strand of NC_036648.1, from coordinate 8,051,570 downwards.
GTGGAAATTTGCTAAATTAATACGTCAATATTTGGTAAGTTGAACGGTATGATTTGGATTCGTTTATGAATTTATTTTAGATTGGATTGGGTTCAAATAAATGAAAATTTGTTGAATTAAATCCTAAATTTAAATTGAATTTAATTAAACTCACTCGAATTGATTTTTAAAAAATACATTCTTTTTATTTAATTTCATAATTATTTTTTTAATTATTTAAAACGGAGTGTAAATTTTAATTAAATACTATTTTACTTTTATTAAAAATAAAAATTTGACAAAATAATGGGTTAATTTACAAAGTTAATCTTTTTCTTTATTTTTTATAAAACTGAAAATTTTAATTTAATTTGATAAATATTTAATAATTAATAATTAATAATAGTTCATTAAAATAAAATATTTGTATTAAATAACATATACAAATAAAATCAGTCTATATTCTTCTCATATTATTTTAAACTTTTTTAATTGATGCAATTCTATTTTAGTAAGTAATTATTTGTTAATGTTAAATAAAAACTATTATATCACTATTATGAAATAATAATAAATTTTAACCATATAATATAATTTTATATCATGTCGAGTATGTCATTTAAATTGTTCATACATAGATTATTACATTATCATCGAATATTTTCTATTATAACCGTCCTCATTGAAGCTGCCACAGTAACGGGATCATAGTTTCGAATCGACAATTGAGTTATTGTTACCATATAAACATACACGAACTGTGTTATTAAAGATGTGAGATAAAAATTAGGATTTAGAACTTGAGAAAGAAAGGCCTTTTGTGATCCAACGAGAAGGGTGGATCAGAATATTTTTCGGTGAGTATTTGAGATGAAACATACTCGTTTGCAGCCTCGGTGTAATGAGTTCCATCCCAGTTGACATACTTCGAGCTATCGTTGCACCCTTTTGCTGTGACGACCTTCCCGTC